>NC_142922.1:1200000-1500000 GCF_054131065.1 Drosophila arizonae | reverse complement strand
CTATTCATAACCTACATAGGTCTTGTGCCGCTGCCTGGTGCTGGCATCTATACGGCCACAAAATATGGCATCATGGGCTTTATGGAGTCTCTGCGAGCCGAGCTGCGCCTATCCGATTGTGACTACGTTCGCACCACTGTGGCCAACGCCTACTTGATGAAGACGAGCGGAGATTTGCCGCTGCTCAGCGATGCGGGGTAGATAACTATATAATACTATATATAATCAATGTATCATGTAATAATAAATTCGCTTTTAGCATCTCGAAGAGTTATCCCGGTCTGTCCACTCCTTATGTGGCCGCGAAAATTGTTAAAGGAGTTCTCCTGAACGAGCGCATGATCTATGTGCCCAAGATATTTGCACTCAGTGTTTGGCTATTCAGGTAATATTTGATATACAATATATTATTCAAATTTACATTTTCTGTAATATTTTATTTTCCATAACTTTTACAGATTGTTGCCAACCAAGTGGCAGGATTTTATGCTGTTGCGTTTCTATAATTTCGATGTGCGCAGCTCACATTTATTTTATTGGAAATGAAGTAAAAGAGAGAGAGAGAGAGAGAGAGAGAGAGAGAGAGAGAGTGAAAAAGAGAGAGAAAGAGAGCGAGAGGGTGAGAGGAAGAAAGTTAATAGCTGACTACAGTCAGCTCTAGAAATTTACATGTAACTATTTATAGACAATATTTGTTAATCTAAGATTTGCATATTATTTATTTATATAAAGCAAAATCGAATAATACTAAAAAATACTAAAAAAAGGTATCTTTCATTTAAAAATTTAAATTAACTTATTAAATTAACTTATTAAGATGCTTTGCAGCATTGAAAAATAATTAGTAAATGTCTCAATTAGTAATGTAGGCAATGTATGACTAGAGTATAACAGTTCCACACCAGTTGTATAGTTACTGTACTACATTATGACAGATTGCTGCTGAGGTGCACTACATTGTTTATGAATTATACGTAAGGTATTATAAATATAAATGGGAATGAATGAGTGAAAAGTCATTCATAAAGTATCGCCAATCATAATCTGAACTCAGGCTTGTGAGCCAAGCTAAGCTGTGACTCTACGAATCACTGGGTCGATCACTTTGGGGAGCGTAATCTAAGTACTATATATTCCGATTATTAGCTGTTGAATAATTAATGTTGAGAAACTCTATAAATCAAAATAGAAATGATTTACTCCACCCATTTGCAATGTGGAAGCATCAAACAATCTTCTTAACATACTAACTGATCTTAAAAGCTTCAACTGATTTATATTAGAGTTTTAAATATGCTTCAATATTGTCATAAGAGCATCGCATCACTATTTATTTGTGCAGCTGAAAGGCATTTCAAAATTGCTTTCAAAACTCACTTGTAGGAGCAACATCAGCAGGTAGCACTTGAGGCACCCCTCAAAGGCCACTCACCCATATGTGGCATAGCTTAAGCATCGGCATTACTGTACACGAGCAGCAGCAGAAGCAGCAGCAGCCACAGCAGCTCAGAAATAAAATCTAATTTGAGCTCGTTTTCTAGATTTGATGTTGCAGCAAGGAGGACCCCCAGGCACCTGACATGCGGAGGAGAGACACAAGCCCAGGCACAACTCCACACTCTGGCGGCTCTGGCGCTCGATTGGATGCGGCTGCGCATGCGTAGCTGCATTGCACTGTGATCCATAAATAAAAGGGACTAATTACTTATGTGCTAGGGTTACAATTACAGTCGTCGTTCATTGCCATCGAGTGTTTAATAGCTCCGCTGCACTGCACTGCACTGCACTGCGCTCTGCTCTGCTGTGTTCTTGCCCCCGCGGAGTTGTCGGCTCGTAACATCGTAACATCGATCGATTGCAGCGTCTGCTCTATGAGCATATTTCAAACATTGTTTTGGGATTTGCACTGTTTCGGAATATTGTGTATTTTTGTTTATTGTTTTGTTAGTGGTTGTCATTCAGCCCCATCCTCTACCATGGTTACGGCTTCGTCTAGGGCCATGCCCTGGCCCGCATCACATGTGCACTGGAGCTCGGCTAAGTGAGCGAAGACATTTCATGCTTGGCGCTCCATGTGGTCTACCTCTTCGTTCAGTGTATCTGTGCTCGCTTTCATGTCTCTCCATGCCTTACTGCATCGACTATAAAGTAGAGTTCATTTTTTATGACCTCAACACACGAAATTACACGAGAGGTTAGAAAAAGCAAACTCTGCAAATATGCATTAAATAATTTTACTTTTTTTTTTTTAAATTTTGTTATTTGATTTTATTTGTATTATTTTCTGTATTATTGATTTTACACTAACTTTTTTATACCCTGAACCCATTTTCAATGGGAAATCAGGGTATAATGGTTTTGTTGAAATGTATGTAACAGGGAGAAGGAGGCGTGGCAGACCCCACAAAGTATATATATTCTTGATCAGGGTGACGAGCTGAGTTGATTTGGCCCTGTCCGTCTGTCTGTCCGTCTGTCCGTCTGTCCGTCTGTCCGTATGTATGAACGCGTCGATTTCAGAAGATATAAGAGCTAGAGACTTCAAATTTTTTTTTTAAATGTCCGTAATTACAGCGCGCATATCAAGTTTATCATTAAAATTCGATAACTCATCCCGATCTTTTTTATCGATAAAAAACCTTATCGAAAACCAGTTATAAAATTATATCTTCTACACCTTTATTGCGAGAGTCTCCAAATTTTTAATGTATGCTTATATGCAATTTATACAATTTCGGTTTTTGTTAAAATTTACCCCCACCCTTAAATTCACCCCCTCACCCTCACTTTTGTAAAAAGCGTATTTCAAATACTAGAGACTTGTGCTTTGGCAATTACATGCATATTCATGTTATAATCATAATCTGAAAGTTTCATGAAGATCGTACGTCCATAAAAAAAGTTATTAAACAATTAAGTTCTCATAGTAAGCGCACACTGCAGCCCATGCGTGTTTATGCGTGGGTGCTTGTGTGCGTATGTGTTTGTGTATGTGTGTGTATGTGTTTGTGTATGTGTGTGTGTATGTGTATGTGTGTGTGTATGCGTTTGTGTATGTATGCGTGTGTGTGTATGTGTGTCTGTATGCGTGTGTGTGTATGTATGCCTGTGTGTGCGTACGTGCCTGTGTGTGTGTGTGTGCGTGTTTCTTGTGTAAGCTGAAAGACGCGAAAAATTATTGAAATATCTATTGCTCCAAGGGGATCTCGTAGTCGAGCAGTCTCGACTAGAGCTTTCTTACTTGTTTTAAACTATTTTAATTGTTAATATTACAAAACTGTTTACTTATTCAAATTTCTTTTTACATATTTTAGCTTTTATTGCTGGGGTGTTTTTTTTTTCATTTTTATTTTTATCTATTTTTTTTAAAATTAATTTTTTAGATTATATATTTTTATTTTTTAATTCTGATACATTTATATTATTTTTTTGATTTATTTTTAATTTTGTTTACTTAGTTTTTATTTATAGTATTCAGTATTTGTAATTCATATGCTTGTTTACCAATTAAAAAAAAAAAAAAATTAAATTAAATTTAAAATTCAGGTTTCTTTACTGCAGCTCATCTGTTGATTCTATTATATTTTTATGCATTGTTGCATCGACTATATGAAGATCTGCTATATATATGATTTTATATCAAACTGTATATGACAAGATCTATTCTTATACTACTGTGTATACCCCTTTCAAATAGGGTATGCTGTGTTTGTTAAGTTATGAAATGAAGGCATAGTAGAGACTACAATATTGAAATGAATTTAGGAAAATCGAATCTATCTATTAAAATAGACTAAAAATGGGTATAGAAGTTCACGTAGTAAAATGTATGAACTAATTTTTTTTTTATGTTTAACCTAATCTTAAACAAATGAATTTTCAATGCTCAATTCTTTTTTAAAGGATATCTCCAAGTCTGGAACTCCCAACTACTCCAATTTTACCTTTTGGTTTCATCATTCCTGTTGCGCTCGTAATATTAATTTCCACTTGTCAAAATGTCATCTTAAAATGGACTATTTATGAACTTATTATACAAAAAGATTTCTCCGTTTTGTAAACTCTAAAAAACTCGCTCTAAAAATAGTCGCAGGCGGAGCGAGCCGCGCAAGGCAAGCCACTCGATATGAAGATCTTTTTTGGCCCCATACTGCGGTTCAAGTACAAACTTTTTCCTTCCCTGTGTATATGCTGGCAAGGTGTCACATGGAAATGGAGAATTGACATTGAACTTTCCATTAAATTTATAAAATTCTATTGGGAAAAAATATTAATTTAATTGAATTAAATATAAACGGAGTGACTGAAGGAGATATTAAAGTATATCAGATTATGTCAAAATTGATCTAAAATTATCCATTGTATAAATAATAAGGAAAAGTCAAGAAGATAATATCAGAATATGTGAATATCAAAAGCTTTTATCATTGAATATCAAGGTATTTCAACATTTCATTTCATTTCATATTAACTTAAAATCAATGCAGGACTATTCAAGTTACCCCGGCTAATCATTTCCACATGTAAACATCAAAAGAAGAGTAATTTCTTTTTTTTTGGTTTTTAGGGTTTTCTGAACCCATGTTAATAATAAACATTATTTACGCCTTCCTGTAAAATTCAGTGCTCTACATAAATAAAAATGCGAGAGAAAAAAACAACATTGAAGGGAATCCTTAACTAAACAGACAGCGCGAACAGGAGCTGTGCCAGCTGTGCTGTTTCCAAAACACATATCCTCGCAACAAGCCACACATTTCAAACTGTTAAATTATGACATTCAACTGTCTGTTCAAGTGCCGCTACTTCTGCTCCTGCTGCAGCTCCTGTTGCGTGAGAAAATATTATCCTTGTACCTAAACGAAACACTCACTCACACAATCACATTCACATTCACATTCACAATTGCATTTGCATCGCTTCTGGTGGCTGCAAGTGTTTTGCAGTAGCATCATCATGTCCCTCAGCAGCTACCACGTAGCTGCCGTTTCTGTCCGTCCTGTTCGTCCTGCTAGTGCTGCTGTATCAGGTTGCTAAGTAGTTGCTGTGTTTTATTTACATACTCGTTCGTTAAGGGAGAAGAGTCTATTGGTTGTTTTGATATAAATCGAGATACATCTCGAATACACTTGAAGCGAGGCAGTTGATATTATATATGTATGTATACTATATACAATACATAGTCCGATATAGACTTTTAGCTTGAGAGCGACGCAAATAAGTTGTAAAAAATATAATATGCAAGATATGATAATTAAAATTGTTACTATGTATATAATTGATCAATATCAAAATGTTTATGACATTAACTTATATAAACGAGTTGAATATCATTATTGATCGATTATAAGCTAAATATACTTGTACTCTGATCGAATACTTTATTACTGTCAATTTCATTTGAAATATATATTTACTTGAGTTAAACTCTCGTCACGTATCGATTATCATTTATATCGAGACCTACAATTTACTATAAATACCCGTGTGCAGCTGCTCTACAAACGAATGGAGAGTTATATATAGACGCCCAAGGCGATTAGATAAAATGAACATTCACAGCTGTCCATTCTAATTCTAAGTTCATCTTACAAAATTTATCAGCTGTAAAAGCTAAAGAGAAACTCCCACTAAACTGACTTAGAAAAACTTCTTTGAAATTTTCAATAATTGAATGCGTGAACAAGCATTGCGTAGTCGTTGATCCCCCATTGTTAGGCTCTTAATTGCCCCACAGCTAATTTATTTACTTTGGTTTTGCTTTATTTTTTTATTTTTTATGACTGTTTCAGTTTTTTCATTTTTTTTCTTCCTAAACTGAAACATATGTTTTATTCCTCTCTAGGCTAGAGCTCTCGCGCTATGGAGAAAGGATCTGCAGGATACTAAGCCGCTGTCTGATTAGACGCTGCAGCCACTCGTGACCTGCTGCAGCACTTAGGAATTGGTGTTGACAGCGACGCTGAGAAATTGCCTCACCCACGTTACGCTTGCTTTTTTCTGGGTTACTTATGGAATATGTTAAAAAAATAATTAAGATTCACGTTTTCCCAGCACTCAGCTTAACACTTTCACTTTCCACAGCAGCTGCTGAGGCAGCCTCTGCCTAGCCGCGGGAAACTCTGCCAATCAAGCATATAAGATGAGCTCTGAGCAGAAGGTGCGCTTGGTCTTTGTCGACTTGCTAAGCCAGACTTTGAGGTTCCAAAGAATGTTCGGTAAACTTAAAGGAATTTTTGAAAATCTTTCTCTCGCTCTCGCTCTCTCTTTGTCTCCCTCTACATCATCACAAATACTCTTAAAAACAACCTTAATTACAATGGAGTAGAAGACATATATGTTATTGATAATAAACTTTGAGATTGAACAGCAGGTTCCGAATGATGGAGCAAGGCTCAGCTGCTGCTCAGCTCAGCAACAGCATCTCAAGCACTTGAATTTATCTATTCGTATAATCCTAGCCGAATCAATAATGGCACATAAGTGTGCTGAGGCTAGAATTACCTCACTTAAAAATCAAGTAAGAACGTTGCAGTCCCATTAAAATTGGAAAATCATCGATAGCTATTGCTATGATCATTGCATCATTGCATTCAAATTACATACATATATAATTTATACAATTTTGACTTTTAATAATATATATTTATATCCATATATTGGATACCGGCTTCAAGCTAGCAGCAGATCAGCGCGATTTTCCTATATATGTGCACACACTCATCGTCTATTCTATGCGTACAGACAGAAGCGCTCCTTTTCTCACATTCTTAGAATTTCGATTGATTTCTGGACTTTCTAGCCGTTACTGTAGTGTTGTCTGATGACGCTCTCTTAATAAGCTATTCTATTTTAGCAACTGGCTGAAGGTTCGCACCTCTTCGGTGTTTTTGTTTTCATACATATTTCGCTTTTTATAAAATAGATATTTTATTGGGAAGGTGCGAGCTTGACTAAATGGCACTTAATACTTTTCTTTTTCTTAGTTGAATAATTTTATAAGTTTAAATTTGTTTCTTCTTGAATACATATACGCAAATACATACATATGTATATATGTATATTTGTAAGTCTGCACGCATTTGTATGTGTGTATGTATGTATGTATGTGCTACTTAAGATATTTTGACATGAAGATGCTATTCGGCTTGGGTGCGAGTTCAAATCCCGCGGAAAACTCGTTTTTGTAAATTGCAAATTTTGTTGTTATTTTAGCTTTTTTATATTTTATTAATTTTATAAAAATGTTTTTCGATATGCCAGGTCCCTAAAAAGTCGTAAAAATTATTTTTGGGGCATCGATAGAGGAGGCTACCAGTAATTAAACTAACCAAAAATTCTATCTCTTAAACTGTAGAATATATAAACGTTTACGGTTTGCCACGCCCCTATGAGCGGACATATATCTACCATAGCTCGTTGGACGTGGGTGGTCAACCCGCGTATATATACAAAATTTCAGGTCTCTAGCATCAATAATGTCCAAAATATAGCCGAATTCGAAAAGTCACTATATTTTCAGGTCCGATTTGCCACGCCCCTAGTAAGCGTAGATATATAATTTATTTTAATTTATAATTTTCACCCATCTTTATAGAATTAAAACATCAGCTGACGTGCAAAATTTCAGCATTCTAGGTTTATAACTTTAGGAGATACAGTTTTGTCCGATTTGCCACGCCCCCAACGGGCGGAGATATATCCGCCATAGCTCGTGATCTTGGGTGGTCGACTCGGACCTACATACCAAATTTCAGCTTTCTAGCTCTTCAACAAACATGATTTCTGGTATATCGGAAAATGCATTTTCCGATTTGACACGCCCCTAGTTTGCAGATCGGAAAAATTTTAACACTTTATAAATCGGAGATATACACGAATATGTGTTCCGAATTTCAAGTATCTAGCTTCAATAGCGCCGAAATAGATTGCTTTCATACGGACGGACAGCAAGACGGACATTGCAAAAAACCAATATACTCATTTCACTTTCGTGAATGAGTCTAATTACGTTTCGAATAAAAGATCTTTCATTGCAATCAGACATAAAAATTAAAATTCTTACTTACTTTTTGTCTCTGATTGGAAACCAGTTATTCAAAGACTACAGAGTATTCAAGTATAAATTAAATCTGGACTTTTTAGACCAACATTGACTCCACCGTAAAATTGCAGTTAGAGTTAGTTCGTTAAATATAATAAAAACGCGTTGCGGCTCGGAGCTCAAAAGTTCTCTGGCAGTCGAGTCATGGCGCTCTCAAATACTCAGATTAGGCTGCAGGCTTACTTAGCCGTGTTGCTGCTGCTGTTCTCCAGCCCCCTGCTGCTGCTGATTGCATTGATATACCAGATATGCCAAATCAGCCTGAGATCGATGTCTACGAAATCCATAAAAGACGAAGTGGCGTTGGTATGTGTGAAGAGTGAAACTAAATTGGTGTAAAACGAATTGTTATAGACAAAAATATATTACAAATAATAAAATAGTGCTTATATCGGATGCGAGTGACTGTGATATACCCATGGCATGAGCTTCATGCAGAGCTACTATTATAATCGTTCCTGACTTCTTGCATAGATAAGTGACACGATCTCATATGCCGCGGCTGCTCTTGTTCTTCGCATAGCTTCCATAGTTAGATATACCATTTTCAACTTTCCGTACATGCAACTGACATTGAAATATCTGAGTTAGTAAACTTCCAGACTGTACTAGATAATGGCTGAGATCAATAATAAATTCAGTAATATATTTTAAATGGGAATATACATGTTAAGATTCATTCTTCTAGCATTAATAGCCCTCGAGATCGAGATGATCCGACACATAAACTGACATGCATATGCACTCTACAGAGTGCATTTATTTCTCGGCTCAGAAGTCTGACACTCGACTTTCATGCATTATAAACAATTATGCACTTTGGTTTATTAGCGAGAGATAACGAGTTGCCTCTAGGACTACGTCTAGTTCTACCTTATATATTGATATTCGAGTTCAGACATTCGAAATTTACTTGGGTTTGGCACAGCTTAGCGAATGTTTCTGGTCATTCACTCTGGATTGACCATTTGTCTTTTTCTGCAATTTTCTGGTGATTTTGAAGAGATAATTCAAAATCGCATTACTCACAATGTTTGTGATCATTCCTTCATTCTTTTCTTTGCAAGTAAAATTTATACGGATTTCAAATTATAATACAAGTTAAGACTTGAGAAGAATTTGTATATGAGCTCTGGTGAGTCAGGCGCTTGAAACGTGCCTGAAATATCTGAAAAAGTCAAACTTTGATTTCAATTTATATTAAAATATTGATCAATTTGAAGCAAATTTTATCTGAGCTCTTATTGTATGTGAAACTTGAACCGCTTTTAGGGATTTAGATCTAGCTGATAGAGTAAATATATTAATAGCTACATAGTATACTCTGTATAACAATAAACACAGGAAAGGTATGATCTTCTACCCTGTGTATCCTGTCTCTTTATTTATTACCAATGCCTACAATGGGGTCTGCAGCCTACCCTGTATAGGGTATAAATGATTACAATAATTGTATTTATCCATCAGGTAACTGGAGCTGGTCATGGACTTGGACGTGCGCTAGCCCTAGAGCTGGCTAAGCAGGGCTGTCATATAGCCATAGCTGATATTAATTTGGAGGGTGCTGAAGAAACAGTGCGACAAATCAATGAGGCTTTCCCGGTGCGCAGCAAGGCATATAAGGTACACAATATAGACTTTGTTTTTGCTATCAGAAATTATTTTAGCAACTCTCCAGGTGAATGCGGCTAGCTATAGCGAGCTGAGTGAGCTGAAATCGAATATACTGAAAGATCTTGGACCGGTAACGATATTAATAAATAATGCTGCAATTCTGCTGCTCGACAATCCCATGGATCCTGATCCCAAGGATATTCAGCGCATGATCGATGTCAACTTCTCATCTCATTTTTGGGTGAGCTTAGCGATATTTGAAGTAAAGTGAAGAGTGACAAAGCAAGAGTGATAATATTTGGGATGAGTATATTTTGGCAGATATTCAAAAATCTAGCTAGATTTGGTATTTGATAATACAGCCGTAATCGAAAATCGCGATAAATTGAAAAAATTTCTACCCCCTTGAAAAAAGTTCGTTCTCAATAATGAATAACGGATCCCCTTGCCATTTCGAATTCTCGGGATTCTACTATAATATGGTTTAAATTTCTACCAAAACTTTTATTACACTAATTCTAAATTGGTATGAAACTAGCTTTAAAATCAAGTTAGTAAGAATATAATATATCGAATCATATTCCTTTGATTGAAATTGCTCTTATCTGGTCACCTTTTATATATGATATAAAAATAATATTTTTTCAATTTTTCCACCTAGACAAAAAAACTGTTTTTGCCCCAAATGAAGGAGCTGAACAAGGGGCACATTGTCAGCATAAGCTCCTGCAGCAGTAAGCATAAACCTAACTGTATATGATATGATATGTTTAATTGAATCCTTTCCTTTTTCGATTTTAGGCATCTTGCCCTTTCCCTATAACAGCGCTTATTGCTCCACCAAGTTTGGGGTCACAGATCACATGAGGGCGCTGCGCCTGGAGTTGGCCTTTGAGAAACAGCAAAACATCCACGTGCTAACGGTTTTGCCCTGGTTTCTTCAAACCAACAAAGAAGTCTGCGAATTGAATGAAATGGTTAACTTCAGCGATTTTTATCCTCTCATCAGAGGCGCCAGTGCCGCCCGTAGTATCGTTAAGGGTATTCTAAATAACGAGCGTGAAATCTTTTTGCCCGATTTCGTCTCCCTCTTATATCGTCTACTACAGTAAGTCTCTGAAGTGGATAAAATCTCTACAGAATATTTATATTTCAATTAATTTCCATCCTCTTCACAGTCTGTTTCCGCTTAGCTGTCAGGAGAAAGTATTTCTATTATTGGCAAGAAGAAAAATTGAGATTATGGTCAAAGTACGACCCTAAGCTAGTGCTTATCAAAATTAGTTTTCGGTAACAACTAAATTTCGATGAAAAGTTTTATATTATCTATTTTGTGATTCTTTTTTTTTTATACATTTTTTATACTTTTTATAAATTGCAAAATAAAATGAACATTTGTGTTAAAAATTTATATTTTATATGTTTTTCTCGCTCTGGAATGTGAAATGTTTAGAAATTAGAAATTTGAAATATACACTCTGTATTTACAAGGTATTCACCCGATCCACCCACTAAGAGCTTTTGGGTAGTGAATGTGTATTCAGCAGTCGGTAGTGCACGACTGCCACGTTCCTAGATGTTTTGAATTCGGACTTAAAATATTTTAAAACTATTAAAGAATGAAAATTAATGCTCTAAACCAATATACTCTATTGCTCATATGAAGAAGTATAATAATTACTTTCACTGCTTCCATCAGTACTCGTTAGCTAAAACATTTCATAAGCCTTTCACAACCCTCTAAGCCCAGTTCCATATTATTACCGAGGTGTTAATGATGCACATATTTATGCCTGTGACACACTATGAATACACATTCACACACACACACACACACACACGCACATACTGAGATTTACATATGTTTACCGTAGAGGAGTCCGTGGCGTGTTTAGCTGTACGCCTCATTGGCCAGCTGATTGAAAACTCCGAATGTGGCAATGTCAGCGCTTCAGTTTGTTTGTCTTTTTGTTGCTTTAATTTGAAAGGGCTGTGAATGAACGAGGGACTTCCGCTCCCAATTATCGATCGATCCTCGACTAGGGAGACATTTGACTAGTAAATATTTTTCTCATTTGATGAAGTCGTAAATTTGGTTGCTGTTATTTTGCGTGGGAACTTTTTGCTGGCTTATCGAGTATTCCATACAGAAACTAAAACTAAACTAAACATCTAATAGATATTGATTTGTATTGCGATCGACTTGCCCATAACATTTTGAATAGGGCTAGCTATGAATAATACGAATTCACTGCACATATACACATAGATACAGGCAGTAGTTTGTCTTGACTCACTTTGGCTAATTTGTTTTCAAGTAGCTTCAGTTCTAGTTGACTTCTTCTAGACTTGGGACTCCAATACTACTAAACAAATTTATGTTTTATCACTTTGGTGAGAAAAGTAACTATAATATAATTATTATTTATAGACTCTATATTCACCACAAGAAGGTACTTGACATCTATAGCTTACATAGTACTCTATCAATTCGCCAAAAACCAAACTTCCTCATATTATATTTATCGATACTATGATAGTGTAATGAAATATGAGAAGAACGATGGAGAAAGGCTCAGCTGCTGCTCAGCAACAGCATCTCAAGCACTTGAATTTATCTATTCGTATAATCCTAGCCGAATAAATAATGGCACATAAGTGTGCTGAGGCTAGAATTACCCCACTTAAAAATTTACGTTTCGAATAAAAAATATTTCATTGCAGTCAGATTAAAATTAAAATTCTTACTTAATTTTTGTCTCTGATTAGAAACCAGTTATTCAAATACTACAGCGTATTCAAGTATAAATTAAATCTGGACTTTTTAGACGAACTTTGACTCAACCGTAAAATTGCAGTTAGAGTTAGTTCGTTAAATGAAAATAATATTCAGGTTTGCATTGAGAGATCAGGGTGTGTTTTCAGTGTTGTTTAGCACTGTTTCAAGAACGCGAAACAGTCGTGAAGTGAACGCGTTGCGGCTCGGAGCTCAAAAGTTCTCTGGCAGTCGAGTCATGGCGCTCTCAAATACTCAGATTAGGCTGAGGGCTTTCTTAGCCGTGTTGCTGCTGCTGTTCTCCAGCCCCCTGCTGCTGCTGATTGCATTGATATACCAGATATGCCAAATCAGCCTGAGATCGATGTCTACGAAATCCATAAAAGACGAAGTGGCGTTGGTATGTGTGAAGAGTGAAACTAAATTGGTGTAAAACGAAGTGCTATAGACAAAAATATATTACAAATAATAAAATAGTGCTTATTTCGGATGCGAGTGACTGTGATATACCCATGGCATGAGCTTCATGCAGAGCTACTATTATAATCGTTCCTGACTTCTTGCATAGATAAGTGACACGATCTCATATGCCGCGGCTGCTCTTCTTCTTCGCATAGCTTCCATAGTTAGATATACCATTTTCAACTTTCCGTACATGGAACTAACATTGAAATATCTGAGTTAGTAAACTTCCAGACTGTACTAGTTGAATCATATGAGATTATGGCTGACTAGGGTAAGGCATACCAAATTAAAAACATTTATAATTGGTTTGGCCAAGGATCTCTCTCTCTCTTCAAGTAGTATCTCGGTTTTGATCCATAGTCAAATAATGGGCTGAGATCAATAATAAATTCAGTAATATATTTTAAATGGGAATATACATGTTAAGATTCATTCCTCTAGCATTAATAGCCTTCGAGATCGAGACGATCCGACACGACACTGACACGCATATGCACTCTACAGAGTGCATTTATTTCTCGGCTCAAAAGTCTGACACTCGACTTTTAGTTAGGTTATATTATAGTATATATACTTTTAATAGACTCACAGTATATACGCTAGAATATATAAGTCGACTCTAAGGTGAATAACACTTGTTTCTAAGCCACTTACACACCTATCGAGGCAAAAAGAATACAAAATATCAACAACATTTAAGAGCACAGATCAATGCCAGATCACCGCATGCATAATAAACAATTATGCACTTTGGTTTATTAGCGAGAGATAACGAGTTGCCTCTAGGACTACGTATAGTTCTACCTTATATATTGATATTCGAGTTCAGACATTCGAAATTTACCTGGGTTTGGCACAGCTTAGCGAATGTTTCTGGTCATTCACTCTGGATTGACCATATGTCTTTTTCTGCAATTTTCTGGTGATTTTGAAGAGATAATTCAAAATCGCATTACTCACAATGTTTGTGATCATTCCTTCATTCTTTTCTTTGCAAGTAAAATTTATACGGATTTCAAATTATAATACAAGTTAAGACTTGAGAAGAATTTGTATATGAGCTCTGGTGAGTCAGGCGCTTGAAACGTGCCTGAAATATCTGAAAAAGTCAAACTTTGATTTCAATTTATATTAAAATATTGATCAATTTGAAGCAAATTTTATCTGAGCTCTTATTGTATGTGAAACTTGAACCGCTTTTAGGGATTTAGATCTAGCTGATAGAGTAAATATATTAATAGCTACATAGTATACTCTGTATAACAATAAACACAGGAAAGGTATGATCTTCTACCCTGTGTATCCTGTCTCTTTATTTATTACCAATGCCTACAATGGGGTCTGCAGCCTACCCTGTATAGGGTATAAATGATTACAATAATTGTATTTATCCATCAGGTAACTGGAGCTGGTCATGGACTTGGACGTGCGCTAGCCCTAGAGCTGGCTAAGCAGGGCTGTCATATAGCCATAGCTGATATTAATTTGGAGGGTGCTGAAGAAACAGTGCGACAAATCAATGAGGCTTTCCCGGTGCGCAGCAAGGCATATAAGGTACACAATATAGACTTTGTTTTTGCTATCAGAAATTATTTTAGCAACTCTCCAGGTGAATGCGGCTAGCTATAGCGAGCTGAGTGAGCTGAAATCGAGTATACTGAAAGATCTTGGACCGGTAACGATATTAATAAATAATGCTGCAATTCTGCTGCTCGACAATCCCATGGATCCTGATCCCAAGGATATTCAGCGCATGATCGATGTCAACTTCTCATCTCATTTTTGGGTGAGCTTAGCGATATTTGAAGTAAAGTGAAGAGTGACAAAGCAAGAGTGATAATATTTGGGATGAGTATATTTTGGCAGATATTCAAAAATCTAGCTAAATTTGGTATTTGATAATACAGCCGTAATCGAAGATCGCGATAAATCGAAAAAATTTCTACCCCCTTGAAAAAAGTTCGTTCTCAATAATGAATAACGGATCCCCTTGCCATTTCGAATTCTCGGGATTCTACTATAATATGGTTTAAATTTCTACCAAAACTTTTATTACACTAATTCTAAATTGGTATGAAACTAGCTTTAAAATCAAGTTAGTAAGAATATAATATATCGAATCATATTCCTTTGATTGAAATTGCTCTTATCTGGTCACCTTTTATATATGATATAAAAATAATATTTTTTCAATTTTTCCACCTAGACAAAAAAACTGTTTTTGCCCCAAATGAAGGAGCTGAACAAGGGGCACATTGTCAACATAAGTTCCTGCAGCAGTAAGCATAAACCTAACTGTATATGATGAATATGATGATATTGAATCCTCTTCCTTATCGATTTTAGGCATCTTGCCCTTTCCCTATAACAGCGCTTATTGCGCCACCAAATTTGGGGTCACAGGTCACATGAGGGCGCTGCGCCTGGAGTTGGCCTTTGAGAAACAGCAAAACATCCACGTGTTAACGGTTTTGCCCTGGTTTCTTCAAACCAACAACGAAGTCCGCGATTTGAATGAAATGATTAACTTCAGCGATTTTTATCCTCTCATCAGAGGCGCCAGTGCCGCCCGTCGTATCGTTAAGGGTATTCTAAATAACGAGCGTGAAATCTTTATGCCCGATTTCGTCTCCCTCTTATATCGTCTACTACAGTAAGTCTCTGAAGTGGATAAAATCTCCAACAAAATATTTATATTTCAATTAATTTCCATCCTCTTCACAGTCTGTTTCCGCTTAGCTGGCAGGAGAAAGTATTTCTATTATTTGCAAGAACACAAATTGAGATGATGGTCAAAGTACGACCCTAAGCTAGTGCTACCGAAACTAATTTCGGTAACAACTAAATTTCGATGAAAAGTTTTATATTATCTATTTTGTGATTCTTTTTATTTTATACATTTAATTACTTTTTATAAATTGCAAAATAAAATGAACATTTGTGTTAAAAATTTATATTTTATATGTTCTTCTCGTTCTGGAATGTGAAATGTTTAGAAATTAGAAATTTGAAATATACACTCTGTATTTACAAGGTATTCACCCGATCCACCCACTAAGAGCTTTTGGGTAGTGAATGTGTATTCAGCAGTCGGTAGTGCACGACTGCCACGTTCCTAGATGTTTTGAATTCGGACTTAAAATATTTTAAAACTATTAAAGAATGAAAATTAATGCTCTAAACCAATATACTCTATTGCTCATATGAAGAAGTATAATAATTACTTTCACTGCTTCCATCAGTACTCGTTAGCTAAAACATTTCATAAGCCTTTCACAACCCTCTAAGCCCAGTTCCATATTATTACCGAGGTGTTAATGATGCACATATTTATGCCTGTGACACACTATGAATACACATTCACACACACACACACACACACACGCACATACTGAGATTTACATATGTTTACCGTAGAGGAGTCCGTGGCGTGTTTAGCTGTACGCCTCATTGGCCAGCTGATTGAAAACTCCGAATGTGGCAATGTCAGCGCTTCAGTTTGTTTGTCTTTTTGTTGCTTTAATTTGAAAGGGCTGTGAATGAACGAGGGACTTCCGCTCCCAATTATCGATCGATCCTCGACTAGGGAGACATTTGACTAGTAAATATTTTTCTCATTTGATGAAGTCGTAAATCTGGTTGCTGTTATTTTGCGTGGGAACTTTTTGCTGGCTTATCGAGTATTCCATACAGAAACTAAAACTAAACTAAACATCTAATAGATATTGATTTGTATTGCGATCGACTTGCCCATAACATTTTGAATAGGGCTAGCTATGAATAATACGAATTCACTGCACATATACACATAGATACAGGCAGTAGTTTGTCTTGACTCACTTTGGCTAATTTGTTTTCAAGTAACTTCAGTTCTAGTTGACTTCTTCTAGACTTGGGACTCCAATACTACTAAACAAATTTATGTTTTATCACTTTGGTAAAAAGTGAGAAAAGTAACTATAATATAATTATTATTTATAGACTCTATATTCACCACAAGAAGGTACTTGGCATCTTTAGATTACATAGTACTCTATCAATTCGCCAAAAACCAAACTTCCTCATATTATATTTATCGATACTATGATAATGCAATGAAATATTAGAAGAAAATTAAAAATGGTTAGCCTGTAAGGTATATAAAAATATATGTTTCGAAATTCCAGTCAGTAGCATATAGGGTTTTCGAGTTGTATGAAATCAAAGAAATCCAATTATAGGGTATCAAAAGTATTGTTCCAATTGGGACTTCACTATTGTCATGATACTTACATAAATATATTTTGTCTTGTACACATATGTATGTATGTCTATAAATCTGCCTAACAAGTAGTCGAATTTTCCTTAAATTTCCCATAAAAATTGAATAATTAAAATTGATTTTGGGGGCGTTCAGTTTCGTTCGGCTGCTTGTAAAATAGTCTTTTTCTTGTTCTCTGCTGTCGCTGTTCGAGATGTTTATAAATACAGTCAATTTGGTGTCGAACCTTTGAACCAGTCGCACATGTGCGACATTGCGGCCGTTGTTTGGTTGTAAAAATGTCAAGAGGTCATAGTTGTAGTACTACCCGATCAGGCCGACGCATGGAGCACGGAGTGACAGAGTGACACTTTTTCCAAAATTTGTTGTTCCTTTCAGAAATGTGAACAAATCAGGGACAAATGAATCAACTGCATCTAGCTGCGACCATGGCACGCATGTCAGCGCAATCATTTGACATTTTGACAGCCCTATATACCCGCCTGCGTATAAACACATTGTATGATCCACTAAGAGTCCAAGTTGAAGTTTGAGTTGATCAGATTTCAAAATTGAAAATTCGATTTGTATAGAGATGGTGTGGTTGATAAACATATTCTTGACTAAAGTCAACTAATCTGATTCTGACATGTACATATTAATTATATTATCAATATACCCTCTCTAAATATAAAAGCATTTAATTTATTCATTTTACTCAAATGGAAATCATTTTCACGTGAATAAATTTCTATAGAAATAAAAATTGATGACGAATTTAATGCATGAACAATTTATATTTAATTTTTATTTATTTTTTAACAGATGCGATAATTGTTAAGTGTTTATTTATTTATCTTTAAAATGTTGCTTTAATATGAAAATATAGATATTTTGACAACACTTACCTATTCAAATAGAAATGAATAAGAAAATTATTCTATAAAATACCCTGTACAAACTATGAACTCTCTCTGTGGATAAACATATAAAGAGATATTTAACATTATTATTATTATTATAATTATTGGTCTTTGCCTATGGTATAGATGTATACACATACATAGGTATTTATAGAGGTAGAAGTAGAGAAGCTAGAATTATCTCACCCATATCCCTGATGATATACGGATCTATCCACTTTTCTTAAGAGTCTATTAGAGGGTATTTAAATTATTGGAAAAATGATGTGTCTGCGGAAATGGCTAAGCTTTTTTTTCCTAATAAACGCAGACAGCTTCGCGCGTCATTCAGCCATCATAGAAAATAAGAGCTTCTTCCACCTAACGAAGTCTGAATACTCTATTCTGAATATAAGTATGTGTGTAAATATTTACATAGATAATAATATATATTTAATTTCTATTTATAATTTAACCAATTAAATAAAAGACTTGGAAAGTTGTAAACTTTGTTTACTCAAATGATATTCAAAATAAAATATTTGATCATTTCAAGCTTTTACTCAGAAATTTTTAATTGAATTTTAAGTTATGTCATGGTTGTATAATTTGTCAGTTAACTATAATGGATTTACAGATATTTTATATAATATATAAGAATACATATAAGTGCGTAATGAATGAAATTCAAGCCGCCTCCTCGTTTGTCACATAGCCAAAGTATCCGCAATAAAAGTCAGCAGCAGACCAAAATGAGATCATAGCGCGGGCGATGGTCTGACGATGGCTGCTGCTCTTTACCTTAGTGCCAACGTTTTTCTGGACAAGTGGCCGTGCGACATCTATGTCAAAATGTGTCTACAATCTGATAATTTTAACAATGATGTAAGCTGTCGCACTTTGTGCGAAAAAAGCCAAAAAAGAAAATCGAGCGAAAGAAAAGCGAAAAGATGGCAATGTTTTGGGCGCGTGGCCAATTTCCTTTGCCTCTGCCTGCAGAGACTTTGTATATATACATATGTATGTATGTGGGTATGTCTATATATATATAAATGACAAATAATCAAATGTGTATTATATGTCGAGTGTTAAACGCTTCTGAATTGACTTGAGGCAAGCTGCAGCTGTTATTGGCAACAGAGCGTGCGCCAGCAGGCGGCGTTTGCCAAAAACATAAATTTCAATTAAATAGTAATGGGATGTACCAAGAGGGATACACACACACGTGTCCATATATTTATTATATGCATGTATGTATGGATATAGATGTAGTTATACACGACTAACTACTCAGCTAATAGCTATAAATCACAATTACCTGTTTCTGACCTGCGTCACGCCAACAAGTTTGACAGCTGAGAGAGGCTGCAGTCAGACCTATCGACTCCGTCATACTCGTCCGTTGAAGCAATAGTGGAATGTATATCAATATATAGTAGAATCCGGCTATAACGACTCCGCTTATAGCGTTCGTACGGCTATTGCGACGAAAATTCTGTTCCTCCGACAAACTTTGATGAGCAAACTTATACGGTTAAAGTCTCTTTCGGCTATACCGACGGTCCTTTGAGGGTCGTTATAACCGGATTCAACTGTATTTGATTTGATTCTACTGATCTGATTTGCTATAAGTCTGTAGCTTATAGATCAATGTGTAGATACATTGTTTTTTTTTTTTTCCATATTTTAAAGCTAACAATTCAAACCCCATTTGCCACGCCCTCCACAGATGCATACAAGACATCTTAAAGATAACAAATGATGCAAATCCATCACAAATATATTTGTATGCTAGTGTTATACGCATCATCAAAATGAATACACCCCCGATTCAAACATGGGCGAGCATAAACACGTAGAAATAGTACAGCAAATGCAGCAAAATGGCAAAAATGTTTGCCATGCAAATTAAAAACATATTGTCAGGCCGCTTGCTATGCTGGATAAAATGCTAAAAATAGCCAAAAAAAAAAAGTCGAAGAAAATGAAATGAAAAGTTCTGCGTGCACTTGCAGTAGCTTGCATCTGTGCTGTGGAAAAGAGGCGAAGCCACATGAGCACTTGAGGCCAGGGACAGGGCAAAGTGATCAGCATCAACACTCTATCCAATTGCCAGGAGTGAGTGTGAGTGTGTGTGTGTGTGTGTGTGTGTGTGCCTCATGCCGCAGATGAAATAGTTGTTGCTTCGGAAATGAGTTGCGTTAATAAATTTAGCTCATAGTCAACGTATGTACATATATACATATATACACTTTCTTAATGCGATGAACTCAATGAAAATTGGAAATTTCGGGGTATGATTAGTCTCTTAAATTATATGTAACAGGCACTTGATGCGCATTAACAGGTGAGTCAATTTGGTTATTTGATAAGCCAGCTTCAGTTCTTGGTGCTACAGTTGCCTAACCCTGAATGAAATGTATTAAATAGCATATAAAAGTTAAATCAAAGAAAATAGTATCGATTTGCATAATAAAGCCAAAATTTAAAGCAGTTTGTATTTAATGATAATGTTGAATTCCTTAATGGAGCATTCATTGTATTCATTTGCTGGAAATTTATTACGAACACACAAAGAAAACGTGAGGTCGATTGGCAAAAGCTTTTGGTCTTTAACGCAAAGCTCTGGCTGTTGCTCCATGCATGTGCACACATACACATACACACTCCCCAATGCGTGCATTCGGGCTGGCATTCTATAAATAGACTCGCAAATGTGATTGATATGTGTTTGCTTGGTCAGCAGGTAGCGACCTTATCGGAGTGAAAGGGATAGAGAGTGCAGGAGTGGCGCCGTCAGCAGAGATGGAGTGCGAATTCATTGCCGATTAAAAAGGGGGGCGCAGGTGCGGGTTCGAATCTGGGCAATAATTCACTTAATTTAGTTCTTCTATAATTTTAGTTTAATAAGTTTTTTTTAATACTTAGTAAATTTGTTTTTTTTTTTATTTAAATGTATATATTTATAATTATATATTAAAAAAATTGTTTTCAAAGTTTTTTTTCTTTTTTTTATTTATGTTTACATTTAATTTTTTCCAACCTCTAAATTTTTTTTTTGATAATATGCATATTATGCACGAGTTCAGATAATTTATTTTTTCTATAACTTTATTTCTTAAAAATTTATTTTTTTATTTATCTTTTTTTTTTTTTTTTTTTTTTTTTTTTTTATTAAAAATAATATTTTTTTTTTAAGTAAAATTTTCTTCATATTTTTGACTTTTTATTAATTTATAATATTTTTGCAGACATAAAAATAATTTTTTATTTTATTGTAGTATATTTTCTTTTATTTTACAATTAAATAATTTACTATTTTAAGTTTTTTTTTTTTTTTTTTTTTTTTTTTTTTTTTTTTTTTTTAAGGGTATCTCATAGTCACACATTTCTCACAGCATCACTCCTACTTGTCTTTTTATTATTTTCTGGCGCTGCCCGAAGAGACAAAATATTATGAAGCAATAAAAAACTAGTGCTAAAGCATTCGACAAAAAAGGAGGAATTGGAACCTAAAACAGACTTGCACCATGTGTGCCATTGTCATTGCCAGTGGCACTACCAGTACCAGTACCAGTGGCTGTGGCTGTGCCGGTGCCATTACCCGTTGATCGCCGCTGAAGACGAAAAAAAGGTCCCCGTTCGGTCACGCGCTCAGTTGAAAATGTGAAAATGTAAATATAAATGCGCACACACAGCTTAGAGCAAGCCTCAACATAAACTGCATGTTTGCTGCCTCACTCTTGCCCTGTGTTTTTTGTTGTTGCTAGTAATGAATATTTACATTTATATTCTCTTCTCCCTTTTTCGTTTTAATACACGCACATCTGCATGAAATGCCAGCAAATTTAGCCTAGGCGCAAGCAGCGTCACAGCGTCACAGCTCCACAGCTCCGCAGCTTCACAGCTCACGCATAATTTCTATAAGACTCATATAAGTATAGTTCGTATGCTGATCGCCGCGTCTCATCACGTCGCATCGCGTCGCGGCGGGCGCACATGACGCTCGGCAATAAATGGGTGGAGTCGGCAGCAGGAGTCAGAGTGCACGAGTGCGCGAGTACGGGTGTGCACGACTAGCAGATACCCAGGAATTGCACTAAATCCACGTGAGCATATCAATATATATGATGCCTAGCTATATACACATATACATATGCATATATACATACATAAACATGCACATACAGACACTCATATACTCACTTGTATACATACACACACTTGCACTCTCATAACACACATACATACATCATTTCAACTAATATTATATGTTTTATAGGCGTTTAAAGTTGAAAAATGAATAGAACCGAATATTAATGCTAGACACAGTAAATACATTTAGAAGTCGTACTCGTTTGTTGTGTTGTTGTTGTGATTCTTCCTCGTAATTTTGATACCTTCCATGCCTATTGTACATACATATGTACAAAGGCCCAGCTACTGCTACTACCTCCAAATGTAAGTCGATTCTTAAGGACTAGTGGAAAATATTCACATTATGAACTTGTCAGTATCTAGATATATACTTGCCGATAATTTATCTAACACATTCAGTGACCTTAGATAATAAATTATATCAAATATGGATGTCCCAAGAACAAAAACTCGAAATAAACTTGATGGCAGCTGGCACTGCTGTTCTTAGCTCTTACTGGATGGGGGGCCTACCGATTGACGTATGGGTAGACTGAAAAGATAGACGACCTGACGGACAGAGCTAGAAGAGTTCGACTCTTTATGTTGATTAATATCTCATGAGTGTAATGTAGACACGCCCCCATCAACCTGTTACCAACACTTTGCCAGTTTCCACATACCCCTTTCTTCTCAAGGGGATTACAGGGTATGATTACTAAAAGTGTTGCAGCTGTAACAGACGCACATGTGCGCTGGTGCTTGCTTGTAAAGGAGAATAATCTCCAAAGAGTAGCAAACAGCACAACAACAACAACAACAACCGCTACGACAACAACAACATTAGCAACAACAACAACAACAAGAAGCGATGATCTTGACAGGGTGTCGCAGTCGCAGTCGCAGTCTCCATAGACGTCGCAGTTGACGTCGCCGTCGCTGTCACCGTCACCGTCGTCGTCGTCGTCGTCGTCGTCGCCGCCTCACAGCTCAGGACGAATCTTTCTTTCGTTCCGGGCATTTAAATATCGTGCAGCCAGTGAACTGCGAGTTATTGTCAGATACAACGCGGTGGCGTGAACAGCACAAAAAAGAAAAGCCAGAAGCAGAAGAAGAAGAAGAACTAAATACTAGAAACAAAAATTATTGAAATAGAATCAAGAGTGATTTGCGCGAGTGTGTGTGTGTGCGTGTGCGTGTGCTTTGGGATTTCCCGCGTCGAATTACGTATTTTTTGGCAATCGGCCGAGCCGTTCGATTCGATTCCGAGTGTGAGCGAGTGCCGGAAGTGAGAAGCCCTCTCGTCCAACTATAGATGTCGGCATGTCTGGCACAATGAAGTCACAGCAGCTGCCTCTGAGCATACCCGGCCAGTGCGAGGAGCTCTTCGGCCAGGCGAAGGGCAACCTGGGCAAAGTCTACGGCGAAAGTGTTTGCTATGATGCGTTCATGTCGCCGCCGCTGAGTGCGACGACCGGACACGGGGATCTGGCAGTGCAGAGTAATAACGGTAAAGCCAATGGCGGCTACTTCACCTGTGATGAGATGCAATTTCCGGACTTCTCGCACCTGTGCTTCGCCAGCGAGACGCCCACCTCGGCCTTCAGTGACTACAACAGCTACGCGGCCGCCGAGCAGGATCGGGACGACATCGTCTGCGCCGTGTCCGAGCCGTCGGGCATGCCCTATCAGCAGGGCCAATACACGCAGCTCAATCGCGAGGACGTCTTCCGCTTCGAGCCGGAGGATATAGCCCGACTGACCGCCGACAGCAGGCCAGGCGGCGGCTATGCTGAGGTGAATGGCCTGATGCAGGTGCCACAGGTGCCACAGGTGCCGCACACGCCCTACACGCCTTGCAGCGCGCCCAGCCAGCCGCCGACGGTCCATCAGGACATTGACTACTTCAACTATGACGAGGTCAACTGCCAGTCGAAGAATCAGTCGCCCTGCTCCTCGCCCCACCTGGATGCCTGGCTCAACTTCAATCTCGGCGAGCTAACAACAACAACAACAACAACGACAGCAACACCAACTCGGGAGGCCTCGCCCAAGCTGTGCAACATTTACGACCAGCAAATGACGACGATCAAGCAGGAGGAGCAAACCCAGAAGCTGCCCTCGATGAACTCGACCTTCGGCACGCCCCAATGCGCGCCCATCTGCAACAACTATGGAGACTACTCCAATCTGCTGCAGGACGAAGTGATCTATGACTATGCCAAAGAGTTTCCCACCGAAAACCTAGAGCATCACATTGAGAAACCAAATCGTGAGCATAAAGTCATCTGGACGATCGAGGAGCTGGACGAACTGGTGCTCAATGAACAGCAACAACAACAACAACAACAGCAACAACCACAATTGATCAAGTCTGAGCAACAGCATCCGCCCAGCGACGATGAAGATGAGGATGCAGATGATGCTGCAGATGCTGAGGTGGACAAAGATGAGGATGAGGATCTGGACGATGTGTTTGCCATGCCGCCCAAGAAATGCGATCCATTCGACGCCGATCGCGATGAGGCTGTGCCGTTGATCTGTCGCTGGACCGACTGCAACATGGAGTTCATGCAGCAGCACCTCTTCGTGGAGCACATCGAGAAGTGCCACGTGGATGTGCGCAAGGGCGAGGACTTCTCCTGCTTCTGGCTGGATTGCTCCAGGCGCTACAAGCCCTTCAATGCGCGCTACAAGCTGCTCATCCACATGCGGGTGCACAGCGGCGAGAAGCCCAACAAATGTCCGGTGAGTTGGGAATGGATGTCGAATGCATTAGGCGGCGTTACGCGGCCTAGGCTGAGTAATATTTTCTGCCAAAAGTTGTCGAATCGAGAATAGTTCATTCTCTCTCCCCCTCCCATACTTTATAGATAGAGAACATTTTTGGTAGCATAACAATCCCAATCAGAGAGTTAGATTTTCTATAGCTTTAGTTATACAGATACTTCAATATACATCCCTTACTTCCCTTATAAAAGACTTGAAATGTCTCTAGAAATGTTTTATATTTCTAAAACGAAAACACAAAAAATATTTTTGTTTTCATTAAAAGAGATTCAATTGAATAAACAGAAAATCAAAATCCTTTGCCATCTGGGTCTCGTGCATATTTTTAGACCCTCGTTAGAGTTCATATTTATCGCGGCGACAGCATAAACATCATTAAGTAAACAGGATATTTGAGAGCGTTCCGCGCTGCTTGAGGCACTTGAAATGGAACCGAGATAATACTAATGGCATTTCGTGGGCCGTGTCAAGTTTTCGATTCCCTTTCAAATGGATATTTTCTGATGCCACGCCCGAGTGCCAGGATGACTTGATTTGTGCCCAGCACTTAGGTTATTTTTTTTCTCTGTGCACACCTGCAAAAGCCCAAAGGTGTCGAACAAAAAATTGGTTCGCTTCTGCAGTGGGGCCCGCTAGACAACTGTTATACAACTGTTATATTTGGGTGCAGCGAGCGAGTTGGCAGTCCAATAACCCATTTTTACCACTTTTCATTACAGTTTCCGGGCTGCAATAAAGCCTTTTCACGTCTCGAAAATTTGAAAATTCATCAACGCTCGCACACAGGTGAGCGGCCTTATGGCTGTCAATATAAAGGTTGCCTTAAAGCGTTCAGCAACAGCTCGGATCGTGCGAAACATCAAAGAACACACTACGATACGGTGAGTAGTCATTTCCCCTCTCTCTATCTTTCTCCCTCTCTCCATTTAGTTATACGTTTTTTATTATACCCTCTACCCCAGTGGGCAATGCGGGTATATTGGTTTGGATGCTATTTATGTAACATGCAGAAGCTAGAGTCAATTTTGCTGGCAAATAGCTTGTCCATCTGTATAAACTCATGGATCTCGAGAAATATCAGAGCTACAGACTTGAAACTTGTAATGTATAAGCTTGACGCCAAATGCAATGTAAATTTAATAGTTTGGTTTTATATCTGCTTGCATTTGCATAATCTCGATAAATATCGCTATATTCATATAGTTTTTGAAGCATACATTGAACATCATAAAAGCTAGAGATGCAAAATGTGGTGTACTTTCTTTTGTAATAACTGCAATTATTATAAAATATATTTCTTTTAAGTAGCTTCATTCATAACAAAAATGATATACAAATATCCATTTGCTATAGTATACTCTTCTACTTTGGTAGACAAACACAATTTTATGTTATAATCGTACCCTGAAATTTTCGGTCAGATCGTATACATGGAACTCAAGTTAAGAAAGAACATATTCTGAAGAGTGGATTAATTATGTACCAAAAGAACGAGAACAAAAACAGCATTGGCTTAAACGACTGTCACAAAGTCATTTCAAAGCAAACTTTAGGGTAATCGCCAGTCGGGCACTTCCCACTATTGCTCTCTTGCTCGTTTTGTATGTATGTGTGTGTATATAAAGGTATATACATGTCTCTGTGTGTGTATAAGTACGATATGCAAGCAATTTGCTATCCGTGTCAAAGGAAATTGAAATGCTCGCGGCATTTGGTCGCCTAGCAGCCGCATTACCATCTCCATCTCCATTGCCATCGCCATCGCCATCTCCAGTATCAGCTCCATCTCCATCTCCAGCTTTGCTCAAGTGCAGCTTAAAGTTGAGGTCGTATTTGCCCTATCAGAGCCTACAGGCCCGTCAAATGGAAGAGACAAAAAAAGCATATGTGAGCTGTACTATTTTGGGTAAAAATTGGGCTCGCGTCGCTTCGGCCTCTGTTGTGACTATTTTGGGTAAAAATTGGGCTCGCGTCGCTTCGGCCTCTGTCGTGACATCTGCACATTTGGCTGATTGATTTATAGTTTTTACGTATGGCCAGGAAGTGCGCCCAGTGCCCAGGCCAATCACGACAATAGAGAGCAAAGCAGCCCAGCATCCGGAGATCGACAGAGCAAAAAACCGCAGCAGCAGCAACGGCGGCAGCGGCGGCAGCAGCGCCAGCTGAGAAATTGAATAAACTAAACGAGTTATGCCTAGGCTTAAGCTGCCTTCACTCCACGCATACCAAATGCTAACTGTTAGCCAATCACTTGTGTTTGTGTGTGTGTGTGTGTGTGTGTGTCCTTATGGTTCAATTCGACAGGCCTCGCGGTCAGCGTGGACAATGCCTGAATAAACAAGTTCAATATGCAACGATTTGCCATTTGAGAGTGCTTGAACTGGATGTGAACGACTAGAAGATGCCCTGTACCGCTTTGCTAAGCATTTATTGATTACTTTTCAAGTAGATATCTCTAAATAGAGATTATATCTATATATTTGAACAACAAAACACATATGAGAAGTTGAGTTATATAAATTGAAGGATTGGCGGAATCACAGAAATCACATTCGGAAAAACTGAAACTCTATTTGACTTAGAGATAACGAGATATACGGATGGAAATATAGATGGAGAGATATATAATATATGAGGGAGTGAAGAAGAATATAGAAGGAGAGCAAGAAGAAGAAGACCATTAAGAAGAAGTAGGAAATGAAGAAGAAGAAGAAAAAAGAAGAAAAATTAAGAAGGCCATTAAAAAGAACTAGAAGAATTACAAGAACAAAAAGAAGAAGAGGAATGAGAAGACAAATAGGTCTAGATCAGGTTATTAAGTGGACCTGATCTAGACCAATTTGTTTTCTCATTCTTCTTCAGATTCATGGTTAGAGCGACTCACAGAACACTATAATCAAAGAGAGAGAGAGAGAGAGAGAGAGAGAGAGAGAGAGAGAGAGAGAGAGAGAGAGAGAGAGAGAGAAGAGGAGAATGTGCAGGCAAGCAGGACTATAAAGATCGACTTGACTTAAATAATCCTCAAAATGCATATATAAGTATATTCTTTTGCCTAACTTCTGCACGTGACATACATCCCAAGAAAACCAATATACCCCAAATATACATTTTTCATGTGCTCTGTGTGCTATTGGGGCTATGCCATGCCTATATTTGTCTGTAGCATACATTTGGGCTGGCGTCTATAGCAGCCACCCAAATAGATCAAGTAATAACAGATTCTTTTCCAATGCTTCTTCTTCTTCCGACAACAGAAACCGTATGCGTGTCAGCTGCCGGGATGCACGAAGCGGTACACGGACCCCTCGAGCCTGCGCAAGCACGTCAAGAACCACGGCCTGATGCGGCGCAAGTCGGCGAGCGCAGCTGCCGGCGGATGCAGCGGCCGCAAGGCGGCTAAGGCGCGGCGCAGCTCGGAGTCGGCTGTGGCCGTGAGGGCGGCAGGTGAGCAGCGGACGCAGCGCAGCAGCAGCTGCAGCGAGGCCACGCAGCTGATGCAGTGCGAGGCACCGGAGAGTCGACAGAGCTTAGGCGAGCAGCCCAATGATAACAGCAATGCCGTCAAATTCAATGAGCTCTCCAACTGCATCGTTATCGTGGAGCAGCAGCAGAGCGAAGCCCCACCTGACAGGTACTCGGCTGTCAGCTACGACAGCTTCAGCTGCTACATGACCAAAGCAGCGACTGAGACGGACGCCGTGAACATCTATGGAGCTCCAGAGCCGAATAACCAAAGCTACAATGAAAACCTGCAAAAGTTCAATGAACTCGAGCAGCTGTTACCTGGCGAGCTGCAAGGCGCAGGTGTTGCCTTCGGTGCGGGCGACAGCAAGTGCCAGCTGAACGAATTCGTATCCTTCGAATACGTGCGAAAGTATCTGACGGATGCCTTCGACCCGCCCACTGCGAAGAGACCAAAGAGTCCGCTAGACAATAATCAGATTGAAAACGATTTCCAAAGCTACGATCTTCAGTTTATATAAGAGTAAGAAAGAGAAGAAGAGAGAGAGGGAGTTTGATTAACTCCAAGTGAGATTGCCAAATATTTATATTCTAAAGATCTCAGAAATAATGTATATAGTCAATTGTTTTTATAGGCACGAAAGACAGTGTTTAGATGTAAGGCTAGTTCCATAAGTCCAAACATTCATTTAATACACCTAAGTGATTCGAAAATGTCTTCCCAACTTGAAATTTAGCTGTAAGTCTGGCAATATATACAGACATATATATACGTTTAGGCTAATCGTTAGTAGAGCTTTAGTCAATTGATAACTTAAATAAAAAATATCTTTAAAGATTTGGATTTTTTAAGAAATTTGTTTTATTTCAGTATTTACTTCACTATTTTTTGTATTTTTCTCTCCTTCCCGTTACTTCATTATCTAGTGTTGTCATATTCTTCATATTTAATGGCGTACCTTCTCTTTCCTCATACTTCTTTACATTTTCTTTTACTCGTCCTTCCTATTTCTATTTATACCTCTTTTGCTTCATCTCTTTCCGTCTATATTTCTTTTACTCAGTCTCATTCTTTTTCACCTTCCTCTTCAGTAATGAACATAATTCTCATAAAGGGATTTCTCTATTGCATAGCATGTCCCATAATATTCATGATCTTACATTGTTTCATACGTTCAAAGCTTCCTCTCATAATATGGTTCTATATTCGTTGTACTACCACAATAATAACACTAATTTGGCTCAGGGACATTTTTGAGGAGGGCTAATAATACCCCCTCCGCCATGCATTTAAAAGCGGCGCGAGTTCGTTAGTTAATATGCAGGCAGAGACTGGGCTTCATTACCAACTATTGCCGTACTAGGACGCACACACACTCACATACACACGCGGAGAGACACTTCCATTTACACAGAATAACAAGTAAAAACGATGTAATGGGGATTGACCGATTGCATAATACACCTTCTGGGGCAAAAAGTGAAGTGTGTAGCTTTGATATAGTTCTCGGGTGAGTGTATACAATAGATATACTAATTCCTAATGCAACATATCTATCTTAACACCCTATCCGACAAGGTATCTATATATGTATAATCCATATATCAAGCATCTACTTCCACTAACATTTTGCAAAACTAATACACCCCTTTCCCCATAGCGACGGAGCATGGTAAACAACAGAATGTAAAGCAATTAAAAGCAGTGCAACGGAAACATGCAGCGTCAAAACGAAAATATCCATAAAGCATGAGCAGGAGCCCAATTTGGAGCTTTCGCTTTGTCATATAACGGACTGCATGCTGTGGCTACAAGTGCCCGACGATTTTGTTGTTGTTTTCCGTTTCTGTGTATATGTTTTTTTTTTTTTTATATATATTTTTGTTGAGTGGCAAAACTGCAAGCAATATGCGCCATGGAGCTAAATATTTACGAACACACGCGGACACAGGCAGCCATTGCATACGCCCCGAGGTCATGCACTTTTATGAAAATTACACAATGCGGTGCTAAATGCACGTAACTGCTTAGCCAACATGCTTCAAATTATGTGCGTTAATCAGCAAACGTTATATGCACATATATACAAACGTAAATATAAATATATGTATATATCCTATTCCCTCTCTACAATTATTCAATGCTAAACCAATAGTAAGAGGCAGAGAGAGAGAGAGAGAGAGAGAAAACTGTGAGAACACATACATTTTTGCTCGCTCACAGAATCAACTGCACAACTAAGATTGCAGCACATGTCCAGTCCGAATATCAACAGTAGCTGCTCTCTCTCTCTCCCTTTTAGTCCTGCTCTCTGCAATTTGCATTTCAAACATACACAAACAACACTAAACGCTTTCATTGTCTTTTATTGTCCACCCTGTGCGCTCTTCACTTAAATGCTCTTTGCAAATTTAGTGATCCCTGCAATTCATTTGGACACACACACATATAACAGCATTATAAAGAGCTTACTACGCGCTCTTCATTTCAGCGATTCATCTATTCGTATGAGAGCACGCACATACACATGCACACACATACATACTATTACACTATAAAGAGCTTACCGCGCGCTCTTCAGCTTATCCCTTCCACAGTATTTACATCGCACTGTGCGTCGCTTACGTTTTGTTCATATTTATGTGTGCTCTCTGGCCCTAGGCACCAGCTCAGGCTGTTTGGCCATTGGTCGTCGGCTGGCAAAACTAACGGTTTTTTCTCTGCGTTTGTCGTTTCCGCTAGCAATTATGCAAATTGTGAGATTGCCACACGCTGATACGTGGAAATTCCATGCATTTACAATTTTCTAATCAATGAAATTTTAATTTATGTCGCCGTTGCACAGTTTCTGCATATTTTGCAACTCTTTGGCGCTTTGCTGATTTCATAGAGATATTTGTGTTTCAATTAACAGATCTTAACACAAATTGAGTTTGTCCAAGTTAAAAAAAGAAAATCAGCTACGGCAGCGCATTTTAATTTAATAATTGAGTTTTTTTTTTTTTCCTCATGAAAGTCACATTGATTCATTTTAATATAATCAGGGCAAGCGCAAATGAAAGCAATGTTCGACTGATAAACACGCCTATGGATTGTAATTAAGTTTACGCTGACATCGTGCCTTTTTATACCCTGGACCACATTAAGCCAAATGGGGTATGCCAAGTTCGTGTGTGCTTCTGTAACAGGTGAACGGAAGAGCTAACTTTCTCTGCTGTCCCTTTGGTAGTGTGTATCTCGAGAACTATATGAGCTAGAGACGTGGACTTTGATATATATATTCGTGTATATTATACGCTATTTGATATCATATTTTCACTTAAAATCTCTGGATATATTCATAATATTCTATAATATCGAAATTTGAAATGTGTATATTATACGCTATTTGATATAATCATTTTCACCTAAAATCTCTGCATACTTTCATAATATTCTATAATATCGAAATATGAGTTCTTAAGCATTCCGCCTAACGATTATAAACTCATTTCCTTTTCACATTGAGTCTTTCTTTATATAAAGATGAATCTTAGATTTTTTGTATAATACTCCAGGGCAACTGTCAGTCGTGCATACTGCTACTGGAGCCAGTCTTTTTTGATTCATCTGGTTTTTTTCCTTCTTATTTTTATTTCATACAATTTGCGGCAATTTTCAATATTGTCGTTTCGCTTCTGATTTGTCTAGCAGGTGGGATCACGTTTTCATTTTTAATTAAATAAATGATTTTCATTGATGACATTAAATATTGTCAGAAGGGAATTTAAAATATGTGTTTCGCCCATCAGACGAATGAGTTTCCGTTTTTGTAACTCCCATTTGCCATCAAGCTAAATTACATCTATAATACTTATCTGTATGTTTTATAGTTGGGAAAATCAACTGTATATATGTAAATATATGTATATGTGGAACGAAAACTTGTTACCAGAGCGTAATTAGAAGCTTTTCCGGCAGGTAGATGCTCTTCTTGACATTAAATTTATGACAACCGCACATGTTGCGCCGTTATACTTTCCCTACAACAACAACAACAATAACAACAACTGCATTAGCTACAGCAACAACTACAGTTGGAAAACTTTAGCGAGGACTTTGTCTTATGGGTAACAGCTGCATCATTAAAAGATTTTCCAAATTTTCGAGAGAGAGAGATAGAGGGAAAGAGAGAGCGATAGTGAAAGCAATAGCACGTATACGCCATGTAACACATATTAGGCTCTTTGCTGTACTACACATTAGCATAGAGCCATTGATTTGTGGGTAGTGATAAGTAATTTAGCCTTTTTATGGCTAGAGCCAGCCTTTTTTAAGCTGTTACTCGGAGTACATGAGTAAAAGGTGTATGAAAATTGACTAAATAACAACAATGGAGAAACTGCGCATTTTAATGGCTTTTTCTGTACAAATGCATCTCTCTCAAGATCCACAAAAGCTAGATACTTGAAATTTTAGATATATGCACAAGAATGTTACACAGAGCAATAGTTAAAATCTTTTTCTAATTACTCAACGCATTCACACAATACCGATAAGTATCGATATTCAATTTAGGTTGTAATGAATATAAACGAAATAAAACTCATTTTACGTAATACAATTTCGTAATATAATATATAATGTACAACAGCAACAAGAGTATTCCCAGGAATATCCATCAATATCCCAAGTGCTTGCTTTGTTTATTTTTGCCAATTACTACGAGACGATAATTATTTTCAATTGATAATGAAATGCAATTAGAAACCGCTTGTGCCGATTGCATTCTCACAGACCGAGCACCAAACCGCAAAAAGGTAAGAAGAAGCAGATGAAGTGGGAGGAGGATGAGGAGGAGGAGAAGGAGGCGAAAAGCAAAGCGAAATAAGGTAAAGTGTAACAAAAACATTAATTTACACAATTTCCTTTTGCCATTCGCATTTGCCGGCGAAGGATGTCGCCGCCGCGCACTGAGCCTGCATAATGAACCATAGAGTCTGTAATTAAAGTTTGTCGAAGCCTTTGCTAGCTGCTCACTGTTGACGATGCCAGCAGCAACAGCAACAGCAGCAGCAACAGCAGCAGCAGCAACAGCAACAGCAACAGCAACAGCGGCAGAAAGCATTATCAGAAAATCAATTCCCGCATCAGGATGACGCAAAATAGAATTCAATTAACGCGCTTAAATTAAACTGCCACTTCCGGTTTTGATGACGTTTTAATCTGAGCCTCCATCATCCGACATCCGACATCCGACGGCCGTAGTCCGTGCTCCCACGTCCGGCGTCCGACGTCCGTAGTTTTGTCCTGCAGACAGCAGAAAATTGTTCGCTGCGGTCCGTGTTCACGCCTTCTGACAATCCAATCTGACTGACTGCGCCTGACTACGACGGGGTCATATCGTCGCTTGCCTTGACAGTTACTTAAAGCCCTGCTTGACCTGACAACACTATTGTTAATACCCTGTAAGCAATGAGAGATGGCACTGTGGGTATATTGCCTATGTGCACTTTTATGTGGCAGGCTGGAGCTGGCCTATCTGGAGTCAATATGGGCTTTAGTCTATATCTATATGTAAATGAATGCATAGATCTCGAGAGCTATAAGAGCTAGAATTTTTGGCATTTCACATAACTACTTTTGCATATACTACCTAACTTCCGGATTCTAGCCCATAATCTAAGTTAAGGTTTAAGTCAATAATGCGCTAAATAGTCTCAGACAATAAGCTGCAATAAATGAATTTTAAATAACAAAAAAAAAAAAAAAAAAAAAAACTACCTAACTTTAATTAAATATTTTCATTTGATGCCTCATGTAATATCGGTAAATAAAAATACATGGGCTTTCGTCCTTAACTCTTTGTGCTAGCGACATCAACTACTAAATTTGATTCATAAGAATAAAATATTTATTAGCTAAATAAAATGAAGGAAAAAGTAAAATAAGTAAAATAATAGTAGTAGTAGTAGTAGTAGTAGTAGTAATAGTATTAATAGTAGTAATATTAGTAGTAGAAGTAGTAGTAGTAGTAATAGTAGTAGTAGTAGTAGTAATAGTTGTAGTTGTAGTAGTAGCTGTAGTAGTACTAACAGTAGTAGTAGTAGTAATAGTTGTAGTTGTAGTAGTAGCTGTAGTAGTACTAACAGTAGTAGTAGTTGTAGCAGTAGTAGTAGTAGTAATAGTTGTAGTTGTAGTAGTAGCTGTAGTAGTACTAACAGTAGTAGTAGTAGTAGGGCTGTTACACTAGCAAAAGGAGTAAAGAAAAGCTAGGCAGCTTGCTGGGTATTTGCTAGTCAACCTGTTGTTGCTTGAGGCAACACTTCTTTTTCCTTTTAGTTGCAAATGTCAAGACTGTTTTACATATAATTACATTTATATATTATAATATTGCATTTTGAACGAAGCTTTTGTTGTAAGCGCTGCCATTGACAGCAGAAAATATTGAATAATTTCTTCTGAGGTCCAGAGACGTGTTGCAACATGCAAGTGAGTATTAAGTTTGATTTTTCATGGAAAAGTCAGTTGTGGTTTAAGAGAGTTTTCTCACATTCATGTACACATACATATGTATATGCAGTATATACATATACATACATATAATGTGGTTTGTGGCTTGACAATTGTCTTCTATTGTTTTCTGTAATGAATTTATTTTGTATCTTGACAGGGTTCCATGGGGTATGGGGTATGGGGAACTGAAAGTGAAGCATGCTATAGACTAAAATCCTTTCCAATATGCTCAAATAGGTCTGAGCTCAGATGAAACAGTTTCACAAGAAATTATATAAATTTTTAATTTATTTCAATTTGATTCTTTCATTTTCAGCTGGAAATGTTTTCGTGGCCCCGCTCCAGCTGTCGGTACGCCGTGTGCATTTCCTTTGAGCTCAGACTGGGCTCTATTTGATGAGTCGCTTGGATAGTGAAGAATTTGTCCAGGAACTTTGCGTGCTTCAAGGAACCGGAAGATGTTTTCCTGCTGTTTGGCTGCGAGCAACGTTCGCAGTTGATTTCCTTGACCAAAGTGAAATCGGCGAAGAACCGTTGACGAAACTTGCCTTGGGGCAGGAGTCGCTCGAAGGTCAGAGCGAGTACCGAATATATCTCTTCGGCCACGGATGAGCGAATCGGCGTGAAATATCCACGACAAATGGGACACGTCTCGGTGCGAATGCGACACTCGAGGCAGAGCAAATGTCCGTTCTGGCACTGTAGAACTGGCGGCGTTATCAGAGATCTACAAACTGGACACTCGATGACTCGCAAAATGTTGTCCACAATGATGACGAGCCGTTTCAGGGCAATTGGCATGGGCACACAGCAGATAGTCTGGGAGTGATTGGAGATATTATTAGAAAATAATACCGTTGTATTAGAATTCCTACTTACGTTCTCTTCGCTGTCCAGCTGGCAGTTGCTGTTCCAGCAGAGAATTGTCACCTGATCCTTGCGGCTCTTGACTATTTTAGCTACGTCAGCTATGCGCATACCGAGAATATCTATGTCATTAATCTGGAATTACAAATAGAAGTTATATAACATTTGTAAGATTTACCCTAGGTCAGCCTAGCAAAACAATTTCTCGGAACTGGGGCAAGTATACAAAAACCGATTTACTTTATGTAGGAGAGATACTCAATTCTACCAACAATAATTTTACATAATAATATAAATAACTCAAAAATATGTTGTGGAATCCAAATCTTTTCTATTTCCTGTGGAACCTAATCGAATAATTAATTTTAAGATGTATTCTATTTACATATTGAACACATTGTTTGTTTGTATCGAACTGCTTGTTGCATTGATTAAGCAGTAACACTGCTTAGGTGCTGTTAAAAGGCCAGCGCTGTTAAGCAACAGACAGCTGTTAACGTAACATACAATTTTAACGGCTGTCGTAAGCACTTCAGCACACATGCTGTAGAGTGGGTGAGAGAGACAGAGAGAGCAATCTGTGGCAAATCGCGGCTATGTAAACAGTTAAAATAAATTTGAAGTAATCAGTTTTTTAAGAGATATCAAATTGCGTGTGCAAGTAAAAGTTGGCTATATATAGAATTGTTAGCTAAATGATTAATGTTTACAAAATTTTAAATTGAAAAATATTTGCATAAACCAGACTGACCTTCAGAATGCAGTCACCGGCTTTTAGACCGCGCAGCGATGCAGGTGTGCCAGCGGCCACCTCACACACCTACAATAGAACGGAAAAAATAACAGTTACCGCAGAAAAAGAAAGCAGCTTGAGTGAAAAACATTACCCAAGGATATGGATCCCATTTGCTGCGCGTCAAACGAAATCCATATGCCTCAATCTTTGGCGCAGCGCGCGGGATTCTTAGCAGACGCACGGTCGAAATGCGTTCCACAGGACTGGCTGCCATTGGCTCTGGGGATGTGGATGTGGATTTTGTGTTTATGCTATTCGCTTGCATCGAACACGTGTAACGCGCGCTTCACTCGCTGCCTGCCTAAGGTTAACTGTATTTTGTTATGTTTCGCTTTGCGCTTTATTTCTTTGCCTATTTTTGGCGTTACTCGAGCTGCGGAGCATCTAAATCGTTTCGTGCCTATCGCGCGCTCACTCCAAAACATACTAAACTCTCGATTTGCATTCGGCTTCTCTGTTTAGATGAGCTATCCCAGTCTCTTACTCTCTATCTCCCTCTCTCTCACTGACTCGCTCGCTCGCTGTGCTGGTAGCGAATCAGCATCCATATGTGGAGTTTTTTGTTTTCTTATGAAATACTCGTTTAGCGCTAACCGTTGCATTCGCAGAGAGCTTTTCGTAGGGCCTATGGAAGTCTATAGGTAAATCCATTAGCATTCACATTTCAGCTGCCGAAGAGTGCTTGAGTCGAATCGAATTGTCATTGTAACATTTGAACAGTTGGTCGGCTTTATATATTGTTAGCAAGCGGAGGCGGGAGGGTTCGACTGCATATTACTCGTTCGTAAGGCAACAAACAACTGAAATTGTATAAATCTATTTATATTTTCAAATTTTAACTATTGGTTGATTCAGATAGCTCTATTTGTGGAATAGTTCCAGAGAGCTACAATGACGTTAGATGGGCCTCACTCAAGAGCTGCATGACAGACAGACATACATAAGTATCTACGATTTGCCACGCCTTCGGTAGGCGTTTATAGCTTATTTTCTATCCATCTGTATCTCATTAAAAATTCAGTCATAAAACTTGATGATCGAGGTTATTTGTAAAAATTATATAGCTATTAACATTGACCCAGGCTAATAGTTACCCTACACTAATGCTATTTGAAGTGTAGAAGCATTATATGAATACTTTTTAACTACTATTACTCACTAGTAGGTCTCAGATGGTCTCAGATATGATATATATACATAAGTAGTTCGTAGAAAGCCAATATACTCTGCTTGGGCGAGTAGCAGAAAACACATGTACATGTACATATGTATGTATGTCGGTATAGCCGGTAGTGCTGGTAATGATTGGAAGAAGTGAGGGAATATGAGGCACGTAGAGTCTATCAAAGCTCAACTAAGAACTCGAAACAAGCTTTTAATATGAATTTAATTTAATTTTCCTAAATTATATAGGGAATTAAATTGTAGCTTTAATGGATATTGCTTTGCACTTGAAATTGGAGATGACGACGGAAGCTGCTTACCAAATATATGTACATATATTATATATACATATGTATATCACAGAAACATCTATCATTGTCTCTGTCAAAGGCAACAGCTACCGCAGCGTTGAGCATAAAATTTCATGTCTTCAATTGGCTCGTTTCGAACAACAATTAGTTTTTATTAATCCGAAGGCGAACCACTTATTGGCAAAGTACAGTAAACTGCCAGAAATATTTATTGCTTAAGGATCGCATTAAATGGGAAAACACAAATGAAACGATTTAATTAAAGAATGAAAATATAATACTATTAAATGTTTCTAATTTGATTAGCAAGAGGAAGACTAGTCAAGATTAGTACATGCACGACTGGTAGATACCCTGACCCGAGTGAAAAGCAGATTTCGCATGGAATATGTGCAGATTTATGCGCCCACTTGAAATACATACATATTTATGGGCACACACATACACAAGCAAGGCTTACTAGGAGTAGAAGATGCTCTTGTTCTCCGTAGAGCGAGCCGTAATGAAAAGTGGTTTCATTGAACTCTGTTTCTAATCGTACGATTGAATTGCAAATTTCAAGATATGATTAGAGTAGTAAAAGTTGTATGCATAATAATTTTCAAGTTTCTACTTTTAACAATTAACTTCTCAATATACATTTTTATCAAAACTAAATTTATATCTGAAAAGAAGTTTACTTACAATCTTCGTATTTATCAGATAACTCTAAATACCTAATTTGATATCTCTAGCTTTACTGGTCTTCAAGTTATACACCATAAACCATCATTGACACCCAAAAATGAGTCGGAATATTGGAAAGAAATTAAGGAAGAGTATTTAGTGCGATATTCAAGGATAAAGATTGCAAGTTTCAAGTGTCTAGCACATGTAGTTCTCGAGATAAATGTATTTAAACAGCCGAATACCCAGATAGACCAACAGGCTCTATAGCTATAGATCCCGCTCAATCATGCAAACACTCCTTATATTGTCACTCACTACAATTACAGAATTTGCAACATCTCAATATACCCAGCTTACGCACAATATTCAACCGTGCCCAGGGTATCGAAAGCTTTCTGCAGATGGCGCTTTAAAGCTAAGGTCAGCTGAGCTGAGCTGAGCTTGGCGACTGCGACTTTTGTGTGGCGCTGCGAAGTCGCAGTTCGCTTTTAGCTCTTTGAGTTTGCGCAGGTGACGCTGAACGCGAAGTGGAAGTGGAATTGTGGTGCCGGCACGAATTTCGCGTGTGCTGCTCACCACTCGATAATAGCAATAATAAATTAGTTTCAAACAATTCAGTAAGTTGAAAGAAAAGTGGACAATTCCATGGAATCAGCTGTTAAATTTGAATACATTTATCATTTGTGTGTGTGTATGTGAGTTTCTGTTCTGTGTCTCCTTCTTCTTCCGCCTCCTCCTCCTCTTCTGCTGTCATTAAACTCTCTTGGCTAATCACAAAGACTTTATATTAATGAAGCAAATGACCTTCGCGCTAGTGTCTTAATACGAAAAGCTCTGCTGCAATCTGATTACACTGGACAACAAAGATTTTGGGCGCGAGAGTAACGTGATATGAAGCGGAAAAAATATAATTTTGTTTATATAGATGAGGCACTCTGTGGTACATCTAAGTGGGTATAACGTTTTGGAATATTAGCAAGCGTAACATACTGTTATACGAAGCAGTAAAGCAAGCTTGTGTAAAAGCATGTGTAAAAGCGTATTTTGGAAATATAAAAAAGTGGTTAACACATTTATAACAGAAATATGCCACTTTATGATCTAGATCTAGAAATCAAAGTTCATAAATTATTATACTAATGCATTTGCCTACAAAAATTTGTTTAATTTATGTTTAATAAACTTAGTAAATTTTTTTTTCTTTTTTTTTTGTTTTTGTCATATTAGCCAACATAGATGCATAATTCTTAAGCACAGAATAGCTCACTTTTGATATATGAAAGTTAAAAACTGTTATATAAATAACATTTGTCCGTACTGAAACCGTACAACGAAGCTCAAGTGATATGAAAGTATTATTCTTAAAAAATAATGGGGATTTATTCAAATATTTAGTTTATTGTAAACTGTTATACATATGTATTACATAGCTCGATAAAATACTTAAAGCAGTAGCGATTTTCAGACACAGAAATATGTTAACTATTATACCAGCTTACACTTGTAGCATAAAGTAGCTCAATTTTGTTAAAGAGTGTTTGTTATTTTAATAATTTTTCATTTTTCGCCGGCTTCCAAATTGTATAGGAACAGGAACCATTTTTACACAAATCAATGCGAACAATTTGTTGCTTTTGTTAACTGAAATGTGTGTAAACAACAATTACTATGAATATTTATGTAAATAAATACATACAGACAAACAAAAACTCACACACACACCACACACACACTTGTGTACACGTATGCATTTGTAATTGCTGTCGAAGTAGGCTGCGATTGCGCTGCTCGCATGCGCGCAGCGAATTTTTACTGTTTGAGGTTTTTGGGTCTCTGTCGAGCGTTTCGCTGTATTTTGTTTTTGTTTCGGGTTTTTTTGCGTCTTGTGATTGTTGTTGTTGTTGCTGCATTTGTGTAACGGTGACGCAATGCTCGCGTGCTGTTGTTGTTTTTGCTGCTGTTGTTTTATTTTGTCTCGCCTTGCTGGTCATTGGCTGAAAACGAAAGCGGCAAAAAAAAAAATCACTGTTAATTTTACGCGCGCACACACACACACACACACAGATATACACGCGTATGCACGCATGTGCACACATGTGCTCGTGTGTTTGTATATCTTTTGCTTGCACTCATTTGCTCACATGTATATTTGCCGTTATTTAGGTATGTATGTTTGTTTGTGTATTTTTCATTTCGCTTGCACGCATGTGCTCGCGTGTGTGTGTGCATACATGTATGTATGTATGTATGGGGTTATTTATGTTTGTCTGTTTGCATATCTTTTGCTTGCATGCGAGTTTGTGTGTGTGTGTATGTGTAATTTGCTGTTTTCTTGTTTTTTGCTTGCATTACATTGCAACAGCTGTTTATTTTTGTTGCTGTCAGCTGTTGGGCTAACAATTCCGTTGCTTTAGTTGTAATACGCGCGCGTCACTGATTAGTTCATTTAGAAGCTGTTGCTTCCGAACTAAAAATCACATCAAATCGTTATTGAAACCAAACAAATTACGTATAACGGTAAATGTTGCAATTTATATAAAAATTTGAATTGGGAATTATTGGAGCGCATCATGAGCCGATTTATAACGGCTAATTAGTGCTGCACTTAAGACATTCACCTGAGTAACTGGGCTTGTTATTGTATTGGTTCGTGAAGTGAAGATGGGTATATTGGTTTTGTGTAATACTTTTTGTTTTTCGGTGTGTGGAATGTTGAAAACTGATGTGGAATGTGATTAAGCGTGTGTGACCTCGTCTAATATACCCAGTGGGGGCGTGCAAAAACGTGAATTGCAATATATTTGCTTTATATATTACTTTCGATTGCTTTTGCAGCAAGAGTCTCGGAATTGGACATACTTATGTATTATATTGAAAACCGATTAAAATCTTGAGAAGGTATATCTAGACCTTAGTATATAAATTCGAATATATCTTGAGCTCAATGAGAGCTAGAGAAGTGAAGTATATAATAGGAGCTTGTATCGACCATTCTTACATAACGATATTATATTATTAGTAAACGGGGCGTAGCAAGCTCCTAAGATAGTGCCTTCAACAACAGTACAGCTAGACCACATTTCGTCTGTATTTAACACCTATTATTAAATTGATCTTTATATAGATTTAAATTAATCATGAGATATCGTAGATACAGACACAGGTTCACGACTATTGGTGATCTGATTCATAAGGACCATCCTATATTCTTCACAATCTTTTGAGTATTACCTAATTTTATAGTTGGCATATTTCGTAGCACATCTATTTCGTAGTACATCTATAAGCATGGACCTTACAACAAATTTATCTCTGGACAAGCTTTAATTATTCGGTTAAGCTCTTAAGTAATTAAATTCGCTTTACCATATTCGTAACAGTTTGGGCAATGCCTTTGCTCAAGTTTTATTCGCTTTAATTATGACATTCGCTTTACCTTTCCATTACGAACGCGTTAACGCGTTTGACGTCACAGAAATTTCATGGCCAATGCCAACAAGAAGTGAAGTGGAAGCGCGTTTAACTCCAAAGCAAGTTTACTGCGTATATATGAATGCATGTATGTGTATGCATGTGTGTGCGAGTGTGAATGCTGCTCACTATTGAATCTTTCATTCCTCTAAATGGGTAGCCTGCCAAATCAAGAAGTAATAAATAGTTTATAATTATGAAATAATATTAATGGAAGTCTGTGCGGAATAGCTAAGTGTGTTCTAGTCGAGCATACTCGACGCCTATCGAAACTCTGCATGATAGAACTGTTTATTAAAATTTTATAGAAAAATAAATCATCTATATCACTGGCATATACAATTTTACAGGGTATGTAAAGATTTTAAAGATGCGCTAAATAACATAGATGATTTTCAGACAATTTCCAGAAATTTACATTGTGTACAGGGTATACCAAGGTCTATATAACAATTGTAAAATATTTTTATAGATTGCGGAATTGAGTCTGTCAAATAATAGAACTTTCTAGGTTTGTCAACTTTTCAAATATTTCAATTTCAATACAGGGTATACAAAAAGTTTAAATTGTGTAGCCTATGGGCATTTTTATTTATTTTATTTATCAACAAATTCAGCTGCATTATTCGTATATATTATTTTACATATAATAACTTTTCTCATTACTACATACAACATGATTTGCGTCCCTGCATAAAACACTATCAAAATAAATAAATTTATGCATTTCTATATAGCTTCTTAAACGGTATGCAAATAGTCTATTAGTTTTTATATTGGTAATTTAAATATTTTGTATATAAAAATTTTCATACATTCTCATCAGCTGCAATAGATTGGGCACAGGGTATTTATCAGTCGCGTTTGCTCTCTCAGCATTCAGCAGCTCTTGCGGATGCTGTTTGAGAGCGGCCTCTACTGCGTATACTTGATGTACTTGAACTCGCGTTGCCCGCCGCGACTCATTCATACAAATTACAGCAACTCTCGATTCTCAGTTCCGGCTGCGATGTATGTATGTATATACGAATATGTATGTATGTATGTATGTATGCATGCCTATACCTGGTGATCTTAATTGATTTAATTCGTTATGCGTTCCATTATTTGATTTTTTGTTGTTGTTTTTTTTTGGTATTTGTTTCAGTGATTGCAATGCCAAAGTTTTGCCACCACTTTTGATTTATGTGCGCAATTTGACGCTATTTTGGCTGCCAGTTGCGGCAACTGCGGCTAATGCGGCGTATGCTTAATTTCGAACAGTAGGCAAAGTTCTTTCGTGCCAACTTTCAACAGCCGGCTAATTAATTGTGCTTGGGCAAGGTGCAAACATTATAAGCAGCGCGCCCTCTCGAACCGAAAAGAAATAGAAAACGCCGCTGATTGAGGTACGCAAGCGTTTGCTACGTGCGCTGCATGCCAAAGCGAACCTTGAAGCGGGTCTCAAACTAAAACTACGGCTTTTCATTCATTTCGCTCTATATTCATATACCCTGTAGCAATGGGAGAAGCGTAAGCAGGTCGTGCTGTTGGTGTGAGAGGCGGCAGTGGGCGATGCGTTGAGTTGCTTTGGTGTGGATATTGTCTATTCGTCTGCTGTCTTTTCTCGTTAGACTCATTGAACTCGAGAACTATTTGAGCTAGAGACCTGAAATTTGGACTATGTCTTCATATATAACAGACGTATTGAAACCTTATTAGTTTTAATCAATATCGCATGTCATTTCTATTATGTCAATAAATATAGAAATTATTTTGGCGAGAGCTCGAGTATAGTATTCCTATTATATCTATATGTAAAGATTTTTCGATTTATTTGTAAATTTGATATGCAGATTCTTGTAAGCTATAGAAAGATTATTTGTATTAAGAATTTTAGATACATACCAAAAAAATCTTGAGAAATTGCCTACCTTCATAGCAGAATCATCGAGTTCAGTTTCATACAATATATACCTAAGGTCTCTTAATTGCTGATATTCCACTTTAGAGAACTTAAAGCATTGGAGTAGCTTCCAGTCGGGAGCTGACTGAGGCACTCTCTCACTGGTTTTCCAATATTATATGAATGTGTTTTGATATTACCTATGACCGTCTGTGTGTGAGTGTGCGTGGGTGTGTGTGTGTGTGTGTGTGTCTGCACGTCTGGCACACATTTGAGGTGTTGAAAATGAGCCAAAATTTATGTCAGTCAGCCAGGCCCCCACAGCTGAGGCATCCTTGGATGTGGTAAGCCCACTCGCTGCGCTGTCCATGCGTAAGCTAATATATAAATTACTTCAAATGTCTTGAACGTGCGCCCTTGAAGGTGTCAACAGGGAGGGTAGTTACACATAGCAAACATACTATATATTTATTTATATAGACTCTCTTTCTCACTCTGCTTTATAGCTCGGAGATTATGCTGCAGCAATGCATTGTCAAGGCACCGACCGGTGCTCTGGGCTTGAATTTGAGTCGTGCTCCCTGGGATCCGTATCCGTGGGTCAGCGGTGTGCAGAGCGACTCGAATGCCCAATTGGGTGGCATTTGCATCGGAGATACCCTGTTGCAGCTGAATGGCCGAGATGTCCTGGGCCTGCGGATCAGCGAGCTGGCCAAGCGACTGCGCGAGCATTGGCTAACAGGCGCTGATCACGTGGTCATGCTGATGTGGCGACAGCAGCCGACGACAGCTGATTCACAGGAGGCGGCACATGTTGAGGTAAGTTTAAGGAAGGATCTTGAAATGAAAGGACTGATAGGGGAATGAAACAAACACTGAGTGGATGTCATCGCATGGAAGCGATTCCGCCTAACCATTGAGCTATTCTCTTAATAGGGTTTTGCTGTTATTGAAGCATTCTTATTTACTTATTAAAGTCCATTAATGTAGACTTCACTGTAGTCGTGCCAAGCAAATGACATATTTTACTCATTTGTAGCTGTCTCATCTCAGATTTAGATCAAATATTTATATCCCCTCCTATGCTCAAGTCTTGTCCAGTCAGCAATTATAATTTACAGCATATACCCTTGGAGCAAAGCTAGTCAGGGTATAACAGACATGCAACTGACTGAAGAATATCATATATTAATACTAGAAAGTAAATATACGGCTTTGCATCGCCTGTTTATATAAATCTCGAGAACTATAAAAGCTAGAGAAATGAAATTTGATATACAGATTCCTTTATGCTATGCACAGGATAAGCTAAAAGTTTTTCTCGGATTGCTCCTTTCATTTCCATTAAATCGGTAAATATACTTACTTCTTCTTGGTTTTTCAGTGAAATTTTCGTATGGAATATTCATAGTTCATTTTTGTGTAAATATTCATAAATGCTATGGATATCTTTTAGTCAGGCATGGGATGAGATTTGAGGGAAATGCAGCTGGTCAGGGTATCTTGCAGTCAAGCACGCGATATTCTAAACACATTTTCGTGTATATATAAGAGTGTAGAGGAAGCCGCAGGTATCTCTTTGTCAAGCACGACCAACTAGAGCACACTTCACGCCAGAAGCAATTAATAAATCTGTCTTGAATGCTTCACAGTCTGGCAAGAGCTTCCATCCATCTAATGGGGCTGCATCTTTTACTACATCGGCGTCATTTGTATTCACACCGCCCTCGACTGCCCCAGGTGTTTATCTGTCTGGCTAACAACATTTCTAAATATATGTTTTATTAAATTTTACAATTTGTATGCAGTGCATCATTACGAATTTAATTGACCCAAATTTGACAAGCACTCGAACGACTTATTATAGATGACAAGCAAGCATGGGGACCAGCCCACAGTCCAAAATCCAATCACCCACTTTTTGGGCAGCTCGCACCACAAACCCATAGAAATTGCAGTCGCATTCGGGTGAAGGTTAGTTCGGGCGCTACTTAATGCGTTATCGAAATCATTTGCTGAATCAATTGGCATCGGCTCAAGCACTTCAGCACGTCTATACGGTGCTCATACTATGCAGTAATCAGTGCGTTTCACGGCAATCGACACACATTTGGATATTGGTTCATGAGAGCGTTGGTGGGGACTACTTGCAGTGGGTGTCCCAGATGCGAGAGTTTTTGGATTGAGTGCATATTCGATTCGATTAAATTTTACCCTGTTTGCAGCTTGCTTGGCAAGATCGTTGACTTCCATTTCAGATTGCTCAAGTATAACCTATTTATATATTGTTGATCAACTACAGGCTGAGTCGGCATGGTCGTCGATAAAAGGGATGCGTCTATCTAAGCATTTATATAATCATCGTATAGTCTGCAATCCTTCTATCTATCATCTAGTCTATCCATCCGCTAGTCGTTCCGTCTGTCTGTCTGTTTATTCTTTCGTCTGTGCATTCATCCGTACATCGGTCTATACACTCATTCATCCACCCGTTTATTCATCTGGATGTCTGTCCATCCGTCTTTTTATCCTTTCTTAAATTCGGATATCTATGCGATTATCCGTCTGTTCAACGGGCTATCCATTCATTTCGTCCATCCGTCTATTCATCCTTTCTTCACTCTAGTTATCCGCCTATCCGTCTGTCTGTCCATCCATCCGTTCTTCCATCCATCCTTCGTTCCATTCAATAACCGAAAATCTAAGGTTTTAAGTATCTTCTAGTTAATCCTGTCCGCCTTATTAAATTTATCTTTCTGAATATTTGCCTTTGCATAATTACAAACTAAGCTGCCAACTTTCAAGGCTTAGCACAAGTATTTAAAAAATACTAAATACTAAATTGATTAACCTCAGCTATACTCGAATGTTTCCCTCTTGCAGCAGCACGGCATTAATCAACAATCGCTGCAAAAGTTTGCCACATGCTTGCAACATATTGCTCAACTGCTGGAGTGTCCCGTCTGCTGTGATGTAAGTATGATGTACACAGTATGTATGTATATGTATAAGTATATATGTATGTGTGACTGCTCCTCCTCCTGGGGCCGCATGTGAGTTGCATATCGATGAGGCTGCGAGTTGCCCGTTGCCCGTTGCCAGTTGCCAGTTGGCGGTTGTTGGTTTTTAGTTCTAGTTTTAGTTTGTCATTATACAACTTAGCCAAAGTGAACTTGGCCGGGGGGAGGGCGGGTCTTGTGGGCGGGCTTCTGGGCGCTTGTTTGCCTTTTGTTGTCCTCGTTCCGGCTGCTGCTGTGCGTTGATTTTGCCCGGCGCAACTTTCGTTGCTAATCACTTGACCGTGCATAAAGTTGAAACGTCAAGCTGCATCCACTGATTGCATCGCCCGATGCTCAGGTATATCCCCTCACCCCTCTCCACCCTCTCCACCCTCTCTACCACTATTCCGCTTGTTTACACAATTACTCACAGCCTGTCGCCGCCGTCATGACTACAAATAACTGTTGCCGCTGTGTTAGTTAATGCCCGCTCACCCGCTGGCGCCCTTTGACGTCACTCACAAACTATGCTATAACATATGCCTGCTCAACTATATACATACGTATATACGTATACGTAAGCCTTCTGAATCCCCCATTAAGCAGGGTATAGAGCTTTTGTTCAACTGCACGTCACAGTCCGCCCGGGGGAGGCGTGGCGAGCTGGGGCGATCTTTGTCTGTTGGTGAATCTGTTTGCCTAACCATGAGTATCTATTGTATACCCTGTAATCCTTTGTTGATGGGTATATCGACTTTGTCTATCTGTCTGATCTTTGAAAACATAATATTATAGGTAATACCCTGTTCTCTTTTGATAATGGGTATATAACATGTAAATTCGAAACGCTTGTTCTTCTAGACATTATCCTATATTGTATACTCTGTATTCTTTTCAAATTGGGTGTATAAGTTAATACATTAGTAAACTCTGTGTAGCACGTAAGGGAAGACCTGTTCATCTATACATAAGTATATGCTTTATACCCTATCTTCCTTTGATGATGGGCAAAATGTATATATGGTATGGTATTTATAGGTACATGAGTAGCAGCTAAAAGACGGCTTCTTAAGGTAAACAGATTTCTGTCTATTTGATCATATATACACAAGTTTCTATAGCATCCCTTTTGGTAATTTGCATAAAGGGTATATTGGTACATCCTCTATTAGATTGATAAAAAGGGCATATTGGCTTTGTAAGAGGCCGAATGAGGCGTGGCTGAAAAAGGCGCACACAAGCTGAGTGAAGTTGCCCATCTCATTGCAGCATTCCCTCCAGCAATTCGATTATGTACAAATACGGTATAACGTTTCTGGGCTCATCTATGTAACTGGGAGTAGGGGGCGTGGCAGAATAACTTGGTAAATAAAGTATATAAATTATAAATTAAATATGTTTTTCGTAAGGGCAACCAACTAAGTCAATTTAACCACACTCGTCCGCTTGCCTACATGCAAGTCTTTGTTAATACCCTATAATCATGGCGCCTATTTAAATAGGGTGTAATGTTTCTCCTGGAATTAATGTAATGTGCAAACGAAATGCCATTTAAGCTAAAATTCTAGATGAGGAATTTGATCAGCAGTTAGACGTAGGTTTTTGGCTCATCTATGAGGACAAAATTTGTAGATCTCGAGAACTTTGGATCTCAGGAACTAGAGCTTTGAAATGAAAAATATATATTCCTACTCTATGCAGTATAGCTTATATTTTTTTTAGCTTATAACAACTTGATCATTGAAGTCCGAGACAGAAGACTACTTAATTAGTAGTATAAAATATTTTATACCAACTCTCCCCTGTAGAAATCTCCATTATCTATTTACTATCATCTATTACTAGCATTTCAGACTACTTAAAGGTACTTCCGGGTATCTCGTAGTCGCTTACTCCCAACAAATCATGCTCACTAGTTTTTTTTCTTCAAAATATTTTATTGAAACCCAATTTAGATATATTAATATCTACAATGGTATGTGTATGTGTGTGTGTGGCCATGCATATGTCGAGCTTGCTGTATACACAAATATTTCGTCTGCTTAATAAATGTTTGCTATTGCATGTGATTTGATTAGTTTTGCTCTATTGGCTGGCGGCACTTAGGCGAAATATATGGAGCATGCTGTGCGATGATTGATTACGAAATTTAAAAGTCAAATATTGTCGATTAGGCATGACAGGCAATACAATTCAGCTGGGGTCAAAGGCCAGCGCCGGCCCCAGCTGCTGCCCCAAATATAATGCCAAATACAAATTTTCAAGCTGGAACCTTTTTCGGCTATTTAAGGTGAAAGTCAGGTGGCAAGCGGCTAAATTTAATTAATTAGATAGCATAAAGCGAAAGTTGGCTCTCGTCTGGCGCAGTTTGTTTTCCTTTTGCAGACTGCATTCATACAGTAAAGTTATCTCTTAATGAAATTTATTAAACCTGAAAAAAGTTTAGCCAGAGTCAAAAGTGTCCCTCGGACGGGCGAGGCAAGGGAGGCATGCACAAACACACATACATACACATAATACGAAGCTCTGGGCATGTCCCGCTCACCTGCTTTTGCTGCTAACACTGCATGCATAATTTTGTTTATTAGCCTTAAAATCTGTTTATGTAGAATACCCTTTCAAAAGCGAGAGGAGGCGTCATAGCGCTTAGTGTGTTGAGTTACGCATTTAAGCCAGCTTGCGGCGGGCTTTGCTGAACAGAGCTGTCCACACTTGATAGCAATCTATAAGCCAGGTATTGTGCTCAACTATAATAATACCTTGTAGTTGAGTTGTGAAACATTCTAGTATATAGATATGCAAGCATTGCAAACAGTTTCAAACTTACTTTTCGGAATTTTCCGATCCTGAATAACTCGAGTTCTAGAACTACGATTTTATTGAACAACAACAACATACAATGATATCACATACTCAATAAAATGTCTTCAACTCTAAAGGCCCTCAAGCTATGCTCAAAATACCAAATCAAAATATGAATATTTATGTATATTACAAAAATGAAATGAGATATTGTAAAAAAGAATTTGTACGATACTACCTATGATACACAGCTAAATATGTATTGAATTCCACATCTCTTACGTTTATAGTTCCGGAGATCTACTGATTTATTCAGACGAACACAAACTCAACCGATTTTGTCAATTCGATTCCTTATCGCCATAAAGAATTTGCCCACAATATCCACACTGCCACGCCTCCTCCTACCCGTCACATACAAATACAGAAGCCAATATTCCCGCACAAGTCCAGGACATGCATATGCATGTTAATAGGCTGTGCCATTTGCCTATGCAAACAGTCAAATCCATTAAGTTATTAAGGGATTTGCTGCATTAGATTTTCAATATTTCGACAAGCAAATATTCAGCTCTAAACAACTTAAGCATGTTTCTAGCTCAATGACTTGAGACAGTGGGTAAAGTGCTGATTCCTTGTTGACTTTGGATAAAATACAAAATTGAAATTTCGTTTCTATTGAATATGCATAAAATTTACATTTTCATAAGCTTAACAAATTATTTATGAATAAAAATTCATAAAATGGAAATTAAATCGGAAAATTCCTAAACTTCTATAAAAAGATTGAAGAATTTAACATTTTCAGGTACGAATGCATGTAAATTCTGCATTCCTCCTTGTCCGCCCTTTAATGTAATTTAAAACAGTTGCATTCTATTGTTCTATATAAATAATATTGAGGAGGAATCCTTTAAATTGATTGCAAGCAAATCGCTTTACATTTGTTAAGCTTGAAATTCATATTTCCAAATGATACCAGAAGAAGACGAACAGCAGAAAAATAAAAAACAACAAAAAAACAAAAACATTTGCAAGCAAAATTTGTATCTTTATTGCTGCATATTTGTAGCTGAGATGGAAACACGTACCACTACATATGAATTACATAACCATGTCTGTGAGTCTGTCTGTGTGTGTGTGTGTAAATACTGACAAAATGCATCAATTGAATTTCTATATCGATATCTGTGCGCGTTCATCAACTGAGAAGGGTATATTGGCTTTGTGCAATTAATGTTTCACTGAAGTGGGACTTGAGATTGGGTATAGCCACAGTCAGGTATGCCATTGTTTCTTAAACTAGAGAGGTTTGGGCATATGCCCATGGATTATTGATGTATGCTCTACAGCATAAAAACTAACTTTGTTCAGCTTATGTATGCTATGAACAGGGAAAGCTGTGAGGTAATATATCGTTTTTATATAGATCAGATTCAGATCTACAGATTTGCTTAATATTGTGTGTTTAAAGAGAGAGAAAGAGAGAGAACAAGAAAGAGGGAGAGAGTGAGGGACAGAAAAAGGAAATGAGTTAGATAGATAGATAGATAGATAGATAGATAGAGAGAGGATAGATAGATAGAGGGAAGATAGATAGACAGATAGAGAGAGGGAGAGAGATAGAGAGAGGGAGAGAGATATAGAGAGAGATAGATAGAGAGAGAGAGAGATTTTGTTTGATTTCTATACATCAGAATGATTTTTAATGAACCATCTTATAAATGTATTACACCTAGAGAGAGACAGAGAGAGATTTAGTTTGGTTTGTATATATCAGAATGATTTTTAATGAACTACCTATTCCTGAAAAGATTGCTCCAAAAGAAAGAGCCTTAAACAGCGTTAACGGGTATCATGCAGTCGATAACACCCGTTTTCAGTTGCTTTGTTTCTACTTTTTTGTGAGCAAATCCCATGTTTCTGTGTGTGCACGTTCTTTTTTTTTCAACCTTTATATATATAGTTCTGTAGAATTTCGTTTGCCGCTTGAACAGCGCAAAACTGTTTTTGTGCACAAAATGGTTAAAAAGCGGGAATTATTTTAAATCCGCTTGTAATATTTTGCCATTTTTTCAAAAGTAAAGTATTTCATCCTTAAATTATTGAAATAAATTTTTGCTTTTATTGGAGAATCTCAGACATTTTGTTTGCTTGCCGAATGGGACAAGTTTTGATTGGAACGATGTGAAGTCTCGCTTTTATTGAATAATTGCATATTTTTTGTTGTTGTCTTCCGCAAATGCAGGTGATAAAGCCACCTGGCTGGCAGTGCTGCAACGGGCACGTGCTATGCAATAATTGTCGCAATCGCTCCGAAAAATGTCCGGTCTGCCGAGTGCCACTGGGACCCCGCGGACGCTGCCTGCTGTCGGATAAATTATTTACGCTGCTCGCCGAGAATTTCCCCTGTGACGGCGGTAAGTCGATTCTTCTAGCTACCCCTACTCAATGGCCAACAACCTGGCCAAAGTGTGCCACATGTTGCCCTTACCCTGCACGTATCGAGAATGCGATGTTTCGGCTATGGGTGTTTGGTCAACGTGTATGTCGTAGGGATAAGGAGGGAATGTCTAAGCCGTATATGTTCTTATAGACTAGTCAAATTGGCTCTTAGCGTCAGGTTATCCTTCCATTCCTTATCATGTCCATCCAAACATCCGTATAAGCGTGTAAGCTCGAGATCTTTATAATCATCTCTGCATATTCCCACACTCTCAAAGGATTACATTATATTATTTTAAAGCTCTAGAAAACTTTAGTTCTTTGGATATATCTTAAGCATCTAACAAGTTAGAGTTTTAAATTTGGTAATTACTTTTTTCATAAAATTTAAATTTCGGATTTCATTATAGTTTTATTTTATCAAAATTTTTCAAATTTAAGTTAAGCTACACAATTGAGTTTTGATTTCAAGTGATCTCAATTTTTAAATATTCCATAAAATTGTTTAGGCATTACCTAAAAATTTCATAAAAATCGCTTAAGAAACACAAAAGTTGATAAGGAAAGCGTGAGGGAAACTGACAAAGTCAAGTAACTCTGGCATTTGAGCAATGCGTGCACTCACACACACACAAACATATATTCACACATTCACACATGCATTTTCATGGTCATTCCACAAATAGAACTGCAATGCTGAGTGTTAGCTGTTAGCTATATCTAGGAATATATTTGTCACTAAGAGGACGGGAAAGGAGGAGGGTGCTGGGAAGGCTATGGTGGTAGAGAGACAAAACATAGTTTGGGTAGTTCGTGATTAGGTATTGTATTTCAGCTGCAGAGCATCTGTAAGTCGTGCACTCCCGAGTAGCTCTGACCTCTCCCTGACCAGTTTTTCTTTGCTGGTCTTCGAGTGAATCTATTAATATGTCTTCAGTGCGTCAGTTGCTGGGGCAAAAGTTTTGGGCCAACTTGTCGTAATCTACCTGAAATGGCGCCTAAATTAGCGCTGTCATTAGTATAATGTGTCCTGGCTCGGACCATTATGAGCCTAAGCAGCGGGCTTACCTTGCTTCAGTGCGAACTTCGAATCCCCATTCAGCAGCAACTGGAACAGAAAGAAGAACAAGAACCAGAACAAGAAGAAGAGCAACAACAGATGTCATTAGAAGGGCTCGCTATTTGTCAATTGCTTTATGCAAAAGTTTTCAGCTGCAAAATTACGCTTAGTTGTCAAATTAAATAGGTATCAAGGTGCACCCAAGTCTGAGAATATGTGGGTAAAGAAGGGTACGACAGAAAAAAATAGCCGCTCGAAGTTCGCTTTTAAGTGCGAGACATAATCCCAAAGAAATTTGTTTTAGATTTTTATGAATTTTAAATAAATAAAAGTAGCCCAAGAATCATTCAAGCAAAACGTTGTATGCTTTAAGACCCTGGGGTCTACTGAAAATGGGTTAAGCAACCATCTTAACAGGGATCCAAATGAGGCGTGGCTCTTAAATTTTAGGCATATGCAATCCAGGATAATACTGCTGCATTGGTTTTGTAGGCTGTTGTATACCCTGTAAACTTTTTTAAAAAGGTATACAGCTTATAAGTTAGGTATAACTAATCTACATATATAGTAATTCCAGTCTGTAGTATAGACAAATATATTCCTTATATATCTTATCAAGATGACAGCTGGGTCGTTCAACCTTCCGTTCGTCTAACTCTTCCTCAGTATATTCCTGTGAATGCATTGGTCTCTAAATCTATAGGGAAGATCTTTTGGCTGTTGTACTTGTACATATACATACATATATTCACATCGATTGGGCCTGCACAGGTTTCAAGGATATCTCATAGTTGAGCACTCCCCAGTTTCGACCACTCCAATTTGATTTTTATTGTAGTTGAGACTTGTTGCATAATTATGTTGCATAAATTGCAAAAGTTTTTCACGCTTTCTGCCCTGCCCAACAGTTCCTTACGCTTGACACTGCTTTTCCAATTGCTGTTTGCCTTGTTTTCAGATGTCGTTAGATGTTTCGCTACAGCTAAATACCCATTAGATAACAATTGTACGGAAAAGTTTTTATAGCTATGCCGTCAGTGTGTCTTTCTATATCCTGGTTTGTCTCGTATCAGTCTCTCATTTACTTTATCTATCGGTCTCTCTCATCGGTGCTTTCTTTCTTTCTCTCTCTCTCTCTCTCTCTCTCTCTCCCTCACTGTGTAATATTCTCTTTCTCGCCTTTCTCTCTAGGTGTACTCTATTTCCCTCTCCCTATCATAGTCCTACTTATTTTCTGACTCTTCCTTCTCTATTTTTCTCCATCAGACTTTCTCTCCCACTCCATCAATCTCATTCTTTCCCTATCTCTCCGTTTCTATCCATATCTTTCTCTCTCTCTCTCTCTCTCTTGCTCCTTCGTCTCACACACACTTTCTTCCTCTCTCTCTCTCTCTCTCTCTTTCCATCACTTTCTTCGTCTGTTCGAATTCCCTCTCATGTCGTGCTTCCTCCCCTATATCTCTCTTATTCTCTGTCTTTTAGTCTCCTCCTCTCGCGCTTTAATTAATTTCATGTCGTATTCTTTATTCATGTATATCTCTCTCCCACATATACATTCTTTCTATATTACATTATTTCTCGCCTTCTTTGCCTCTCTCTCATCACACTCTTTTGCCAGAGTATCTCTGTAGTCTGGCACTCCCCAGCTGCAGCGAGACTTGTTGAGTTCTGCTATCAAAGAAGTTGCTGCCAGATTTCTGCATTTTTCAATTTGTGCATTTCCATAAGGGTCGAGCAACGTTTGCCAACTCGAGTTAATGCTGGGTTCGCAACAACAGAAAACAAAACATTGATGTCTCTAGTCTCTAGTCCCTTGTCTCTAGTCTCGTATCTCTTATCTCTTATCTCTTGTCGCTTGTCTCTTCTCTCTTGTCCGAGTGTCCTCTGTCGTCCGGGCGGGGAGAGCAGCTCTGTTTACTTGTTGAACTCACTTAGAATCTGGAATTTTGCTGTTTCATTCGCTCAGCACTTTGTGCGTTTTGATTGCTGCTAAATTAAGTGTGGGAGACTTTTGCTCTGCCCTGTAGACGATTCAATGGTAGGTCGGGTATATTGTTTTTCAGGCAATGTATGTGACAGAGGATTGATGAATTCCATGCAATATATTATTTATTGAAAGAGAGGAATACGTGAGTTGTATAAGAATGTGTTGGCCTGTATGTGTGTACTTGCATGTGTGTGTGTGTGTGTGTGTGTGGTTAATAGGGTATATGCCAGCCTTATATCACCTTCCTTTATAGCTACACATTAAAGTTTATTATAAATTTATAGCAAATCATTTGATATATTTTAATGGAATAATTGACTTTGTATTTGTTGTAGTGAAATCCGTTAAGAATGATGCGATGGCCAACAGCAAAGGCAACAACAGCAACAACAACAATGGCAGCAATGGCAGCAAGTGCACAAATGAATATCATAATCAACCAAAAATGGCATTGGCCAAATCGAATGCGAGTAAAAAGTGCAAGAAGGCGGGCAAGCTGCAGATGCAGCTGCAGCTGGGCGTGGCAGGGGAGGGCGTGGGGAAGCGGCCGGCAGAGGAGGTTAGGGCAATGCCAGTGGGAAATGAGGGAAGTGCGCCAGTAGAAAATAATGTCAACGTGATAAAAGAGCTGAGGGTGGAAAGTGTCCTGAAGGAGCAACAACAGAAACAGCAACAGGACCAAAAACAGCAACAACAACAACAACAGCTGGAGGATGGCAACAATATGCTCGTTAAACCAAAGTTCAAGTTGAGTAAGAAAAGTTGGCAGATTACAGACGAAGATCAAGACGAATTGCACAGCAATGAAGTTGCAAACATAAATAATGGGCAAGAGCGCGCACTGGAAGTTGGTCTGGATCCGAGTCGGGGTGTGGGTGTGGGTGTGGGTCTGCGACTGGCTTGGGGTCCGGGGCAGGTGTTGGGCCCAGAAAAATATCAAAATTATCATTGCCCAACTGGGAAATCATGCAGCAAACAGCTGAAACTTTTCCAGCCAGCGCCGAGCGGCGGCAACAAATTGTCAACTGCAGCGCAGCGGGAGCAGCGGGAGCAGCGGGAGCAGCCGGAGGCGGGCGCCTTGCCAAAGACATCAGCAGCAATGAAACTGCCGTTAGACGCGACGGAGTGCCTGCTGCAGCATCTGCGCGCCGAGCACGGCTTGGGCACGCTCCTCAGCTCGGGCACGCTGGGTCAGCGCTTGCATCTGCACGTCCAGCCGGATGCACAGATCTGTCTGCGCCTGAGTGAGCTCTCAGCAGGCGCACAGGTGACAGAGCACAGCTTCTTCTTGGCCATGCTGGGGATCAGCTCGAATCGCTACGCGGTCTTCCTCTGGCATCTCGATGGGGAGCAGCATCAGTTCCACACCAGCATCGAGTCGCCGTGCAAGCAGCTCAAGTGGTTTGGACCTGCTCAGCCGCTGACGCGCAGCTGGTCAGAGATAAGCGCCACAGGTGAGTATCTCACCTGGCTGGACAAGGGCGAGCACAATTGCAGAGGATTCGATATTATCGTTAAGCGAAAATAGAACCTAGAAACAGACATTTTAATTTTTAATAAAAAACACATGTGATGAACTGAATTTGTATTAAAAAATATCAAAAATACAAAATTTAATATATAATTTAATATAAACAAAAAATAAATAAATTTCTGTCATAGTACTTTTATTATTATTTTTTATTTTTTCAGTCAATTTTAAATAATTTAATAAGCCCTAGGCTTATAGCCGAACATCCTTTTAGCAGTTATAAACTGATTTGTATTTAAGGAAAATATTTTTTTAATAAATTGTGTGCTTTGTAAATTATATTTACCCATACAAACATACTCACATACACACACACATTTATTTTGTATTTTTGCGTATTATTTCAAATATGTGAAAACACAATTTTAAATGTGTTAAGTCAGCTGAATTTTTAATTAATAAAAGCATTTAGATACAAGCATACACACACACACATACGTACATACACACATAAATGCTTGCCTGTGCTCAGCTAGCAAGCTCCCGTCCTGCACTATGCTCCAGCTCTCTTTTATGCGTGGTGCCGTTATTTTTTACGCTCTTCATTTTTTTCATGCCTTTATATTTGCATAAAAGCAACAACAGCAACAGCTACCGCAACAACAACAACCACACATGTAGACTGCTGCTGCTGCTGCTGATAATTGACTTGCACGCAAATTAATGTTTCTGCTATGCACATACACACACACTAGTGCATATATGTATATGCATATGTATTACAGCTGAATGCATACACATATACACGCTTTTATCTATATACTCGGGCAGTAGCATACGTGTGTGAGTGTGTGGAATGGCTAGTGTAGTTGCGGAACGCGCAGCGCAGTTCCATTTGAATAAATTGCTGCCGCTGCTTGACAAAATATTGCGTATACTCAAAGGCGAGCAAAAAATTTCATCAGAAATACATTTCAGTCAATTATTCAGTCATATTTTTATAAGTATTTCAAAATACACATACGAATTCCAATAAAATAAGAAGCAGAAAACTAAAGTCTATATGCATGCGTGTAAATTAGAATTATTCAAATATTTGTGTTGAGTGGCTGAATAAAATGATGAGAGCTTCTCTTTGATTATTTATTTATGTATTCATGTGTACATATGTATGCACGTACACTTACATATATGCAACTAGTCTTGCTTTTTTACTCTTTCATTCGTATTTAAAGCATAACTTTAAGTGGACTCCATATTTTATTCATGCTCACCAGACACGACTGATCAACAGGACAGACGAGTCCAGACTGATTGCTCTGGCCCACTCATGACAATAACCACAACAAAGAGCGCGTTACTATTAACACTCTTGCTCTCAATCCACTCTCATTGCACGTTACTTGGTTAAGCCCAGCTGAATACACAACGGGATCTAAGGCGCGCTCTTCATTGCAGTTGTACTCATATGTATACATACATATACATGTATGTGTGTGTAGCTTACTACGTCTTTTGTTGTTTCGTATGGAGTAAAGTTATTGTTATGTATGTATGTATGTATGTTTGTCAATTTTAGTATTCTATAAACTATATTATTTTATTAAATAAGTGTGATCATGGACTGGTATTCGTATTAATACGAAGCGACAGCAGAAACAATGTAAATGTCAACATAAAAAAATGATGCACATATATAAATGAGCAAACAACTTGTTCAATAGCAAATGCCATTTCTCTTACTCTTTTTTCTCTCTCTTATGTTACCCTTTAATAATAGTCTATGCGGGAAACACGAGTATTCACCGATTGTGAGAAAGAATTTTTGCTAATTCTATATATATATTTGTAAGTCCTCCTGAATACATCAGAAGGTTAGGTGTTATATAAAAATTCGAATTGTGTTGTTAAGGTACTAAACTTGCATTGTACAGATTCCGCGCTTAAAATATATATACAAAAAAAAACAAGTAAGAAAGCTCCAGTCGAGACTGCTCGACTAGGAGATACCCTGAACCCTCCAAGCTGATATTCTAATTATTCTGCACTTTTTTTATGCACACATACATACACATGCATCCACACGCACGCATAAGCCTGCGCTCTGCTAACTGCGCAGTAAGCAGCGACTGCGCTTGGGCTGCGCTGCAGTGTGGGCAATATTATGAGAATTTATTTGTTAAATAATTTCTTTTGTAGACATACGATCTTAATGAAAATTTTAGAGCGTAATCATATGGTAAATATGTGTGTATATTCCAAAGCCCAAGTCTCTAGTATTTGAAATACGCTTTTTACAAAAGTGAGGGTGAGGGGGTGAATTTAAGGGTGGGGGGTAAATTTTAACAAAAACCGAAATTGTATAAATTGCATATAAGCATACATTAAAAATTTGGAGACTCTAGCAATAAGGGTGTAGAAGATATAATTTTATAACTGGTTTTCGATAAGGTTTTTTATCGATAAAAAAGATCGGGATGAGTTATCGATTTTTAATGATAAACTTGATATGCGCGCTGTAATTACGGACATTTTAAAAAAAATTTGAAGTCTCTAGCTCTTATATCTTCTGAAATCGACGCGTTCATACATACGGACGGACGGACGGACGGACGGACGGACGGACGGACGGACGGACGGACGGACGGACAGACAGACGGACAGGGCCAAATCAACTCAGCTCGTCGCCCTGATCAAGAATATATATACTTTGTGGGGTCTGCCACGCCTCCTTCTGCCTGTTACATACTTTTAACAAAACCATTATACCCTGATTTCCCATTTTCAATGGGTTCAGGGTATAAAAAAAAAAAACTTATATATCTTTACGCATAACCACAATCTAAAATTTGTACAGGGTATTTCAGAGTCACCCTTAGACACTGTTCTTTCGCTTGTTCTACAGTTCGATTGTCTTGACCGTGTGCATGCTTGTATGTACATATGTATGTATTTAGCAAATAGTTTTTTGTCGATAAGCGTTGCCGCCGGGTCTGTTCCGCGTTCAGCGTGTGTACATTCAGTGATATTTGTTTGCTTTAACTTTGAAATTTATTTGCGAGCAAACATAAGCGGTTGATGGTGTAATAAAATAATAAAAATCCGTTTTGCCGAAATTAATCGAACATAGCCGACTTTGCGGCCGCCATAGACAGTAAGAATTACTAGTGCGCCAATAACGGTGTTTTGTTCATGTGTGCTCTCTTTGGCTCGGGTGTTTCTTACGTTCGTCATTGCGCTCTTTCGCGTGAGTATTTGAAGTCTGTTCGTCTTCAATCAGTCATTGAATTGCGTGAGTGTGAAAGAGTGCGCATACATTTTCGTGATCTTTGTTTAATGAGTTAGACTGAAATGGATAGCGAAAGTGGTGAGTGAATTAATTGATAGGTGTTATTTTACAATTAGACTGAAGCATTTTACATTCAAATTCAAGTTGTAATCAATTTAGATGTCGATGATATTGTGGCGAGCAACGAGGGGCCAGAACTGAAAAGTTTTCGCAGCAATTATGGGGATGAGTCAAAGAATTCGAAGGTGTCACGCGATCATGAGTCCAATTCCACACCTGTGCAGATGTTGCGCCGTGCCAGCGAGACTGTCACCCAGCACATACTGAGTGATCTGGAGCCCGAGACCCAACATCTGCTCGACGGAGCTCTGGCTGGGCAGGGAGATAATGTCCCAAAGCGACCGCAGGCTCCGCCTCGATCGTACACGGCTAACAAGAGAAACCTTTCGAATAACATTGCTACAGGTATACTTATTATTTATTATTATAATGATTATTTTTCCGAAATTGTTTATATTATATGTGATATATTAGCTAATATATATGTAGCTCATCCTATTTACTGGGTATTTCCTAGTCTCTTACGCCCGCATCTGCAACGAGTCACAGCCAAAGTTTTGCTCCCTTTTGGCTGTTACAGCAGCGCATTTGTGGAAAATAACTATTATTATTATTGTTAGATTGCATTTACATTTGCCTTCCCCTCGATTGTATTTTTGCTTTGATAATATTCGCATAATTTACGCCAGAGCTCGCATTTAAATTAGCACGCAGAAGTCTGTTTAAATATGCCCAGTTAATGTTTTTGGCCAACTGGGAAGCATTGTAACAACATTTTTGGTACGCGCAGCGAAAACTTTGGCTGCAAATGAGAAATTCCAACTTCGTTGCATACTTTTAAGCTTGCGAGACAATTTTTCTGGTTGTGTACTTAAAGCACAAACTGGAGCAGGTGAGCGAGTCGCAGGTGGGGTAGTACCTGACTGCTAAATACTCGTTTGTGGAGGGAGGAGTAAAAGTTAAAGAGAAATATTGCGATCATAGCTTTAGAAACTATGGAAGAGACGAGCTTTAATATAGACAAAATTATACAAATGTAAATTATCAGCTATTCATCAACCAAAATCCTTTTGCTATTGCATTCTTAAATGTATAATATGAACTCTAATATCCATTTTTAGATTCTGTAGGTGTGCTCAGCTATCCACTTACCTGAGTAGATGATTCTATTTGCTTTAATCGACTTTCCATTTCCTAAACTTTAAGTTTTTATAACACGTTGATCCTTATGAATATATACATATATACTAAATATAAATAGGGCTCTTTAGCTCCCGCAAAGTGATTCCCGTCTTCAACTGGCTGGGCTCATGCAACTCATCTGAAATATTTTTCAATTAAAATTACACGAGTACATGCAATTTTTCCAGCTTAAGTCAAAGCCAATATACTCCTCCTCCACCCACTCGAACGAGCATAAAAAGTGATTTACTTTGCTTCGTGCAGTCAAACCGTTGATAAATGAAACTCTGCATCTCCGCGCGTCATTCATTCGCAGATGTATTTACATTTATGTAGATGCGTTTGCATGCGCATGCAGTAAATGCAAGTGCACAAATACACACATACACATGTACATGTCTGCATGTGTGCATCTTTGCATGTTTACATGCACACGCATAATAAATAGTTATAGTAACTATATCAGCGAACCCCTTTGGTCTATCCATTGAATAGGTAACTGTTTCAGCACTCAGATGCCCGCCTCATTTCACTTGACACACAAACATACCTGTGCACACAGTAGTTCGTTTCACTTTGACTCATTTGCCCCGACGGGGCCAGAGTTCTTAGCCCGCAATGGCTCTGACTGCATCTGTATCAAAGCTATCTGAGCTGTGTCTCGATTAAGAGGCCAAGCGGGCTCATTGTGCGAGTGTAAACGTTTACATTTACCTGGGAAAGTGTTTGATATGGGGTATGATGAGTAGACGTTGCCCTTGCATACTAATATTCTTATTCTAGCTAGTTGAGCTACTTGAGTCAACCTCATTATATCTAGCTTTCAATCTTTCCAATGAGTTGGCTGTTTGCATACTTCGATCTCAGGACTTATAGTAGCCACAGACCATAGACATTATAAAAACATATTCTTGTATATCGTATGCAGGGGAAATGTATTTCTTTTTTCCACATACTATGCGATTTGCATAATATCGATCAAAATTCATTTTTTCTGTTATCGTTATAAGCATAACTTAAAGACCATAATATGACTATATGTATTATTCATTAATTTGGCATAGAATACCTTCCTCATTTAAAAAAATCCACAACGGTTCTAATATCAATGTTGTGTAATGATATTTCACTGTCATGAATTTCATAAGAAGCGTAGGTCTAGTACCCAACCTCCACCAGTAAAATTCTAAGAGCTATGAAGCTTTGCTTATTTATTCGGCGTATATATTTACGTGTATTGAAGAGGTCTAGAGCAACTTTGTTCAGGGTATTAGCTAGTCGCGCTTTTTCGGTACTCCTTTACTTTTCATATGACAGTTGTAGCTTAAGATAATTTAAAAATAAAGTTTTTTTTAAGTTTTGTTTGTAATATCTTTAATTTACTGAATGGTTGAAGCTACGTAAGGAAAACATGTTTTCAATCAGAGATGATGAATAGTACTACAACTATGAACTACACTGAAAGAAATGATGAAAATTGAGTAGAGACAAGTAATAAATTATAAACGTGTAAGATATATAACAGTGCAAAACCGACTTCATCATATAACAAGAGCTCACACATAGTATACAATTTTAATAGAGTTCACTTAACCTCAGTTCTGCTTTCCGTTCGTCTTTCATGTGTAACATTTAGTAAAAACATCTAGTTTTGTGTAACTGCTGCTTCTCCGAGTTCATTTGGTTGTTTATGAATAAAGTTTTGTAATAATTGAAATCAAAAAATTTTGTTCATCTAAGAAATTGCATGGGAAAGTTTTAGAAAATATTTCATTCATAGCCACTTTAGAGTTGTGGAAAATGAAGAAAGTTAAAATGGCAGCAAGAGACGAGAAAAAAACTAAGGTGAAGCACAGGTAAATGCTGACCAAATGGACATCAAAAGTAATAATCAGAGGCTAGGTAGGTGTACAAAGAAAAAGAGGACCATAAGAGCGAATATCTTTAAAGTTGCTGCCATAGGGAGAGCGAGAGAGAGCCTTAATGACTTTTGGCAACTTGAAAAACCCAAAAGTTCATAAAAATCTTTTTTCCAACTCTGTGAAATATCGCAATTGCAGGCCACAAACTGAATTTGCCGTCTCACCTGCTCCATGCAGCCAGCTGTACATACTCCCTGCTATCTTCAGGTGACACCTTGTGCAATTTATGTTCAAGTTTCAAGCAACAGAAAAGCTGGGCGTCACATTGAAAAAACTACTAGAAGTGCACGGGTGGGGAGTGCACGACTAGCAGATACCCTGGCCATGGAAAGAGACTTAATATTGCAAGCAGTGCATGTTCTTCTATAGAATCATACATAGACATTCACATTGCAGAAACTTTATCTGTTCTGTAATCCCTACCTAATAAGAGCAATAAACTAACTGAACTCTGGTTCCAGTTGTTGGATCTTAATGAAACTGACATGTGTGTGTATCCTCTTATCACATATGAATATATCCAATAAATATGTAATATCAACTTTAGCGGCTCTAGTTTAGTTGATCTCCAAGTTAATCAAACAATTTGCAAAAGATTGATATTTATAGCTACTAGATTTCTAGGCAATATTATATGCATCAGTTGAAAAGAAAGAGCGAGAGAGAGAGAGACATATATGTATATATAAAATAAATATCTCAGGATCGCTTGCGTTCTATCTCTTGATTATATAAGAAGGAGCCTTCCTTCCACCTGTTACAAACCTTCAGGCAAAACCAATACACCCCATTTAACCGTTTCGTAATGTGTGTAAAAAAAGTGAGAAAATGGCTCTGCCACAAAACTTGGCAACGCCTCACATTATTCATAAATGTTGAACGGAGCTGTGGAGCGAAACTAACCAAGCGCGAACAGTGGAAACATTTAAAATTAATTAAGCAATGTTAAATATTTGTTGCAGCTGAAACGTTGAATTCACATTGAATTTGTAAACACTTCATGGGGCACACACACCCACTCACACACGCACACACCTGAGTAGAGAGTCAGAGAGCAAGTTCAAGATGTGATCAATATTTGCTCTTGATTACGGCTAATTAATTGATAAGCAAACATCCAGTAAACATAATTTGCGAACTGTTTGTGGGTCACTGGGTGAGAAGCTACATTCTCTTAACTAATTACCCATTCGAGTCTATGACTCACATGAATTATTATTACATACACGTTCGGCGTGGAGAAAGGAGCATATTGGCTCTAAACTAAAGGGTTTCAACGTCACTATTGAGTGCTGGACATTAGATGCTACCCAATATTTCTAATATATTCTATATAGGTTTAGATTTTCAAATATATTTACACATTTAATATTTATATCTATTTACCATAGATATGTATGTATTTTTTATAGATTGTAGGTCCCTTTTATAGATTGATTTAATTATTCACTCTAATTATCAATTCTGTCGGATATCATTTTTCCGCATACAATAATTGTAATAATATTACATGAATAATTTGTTGGAATTAACTTCATAAACCAATAAAATTTACATGATAATAAAACTTTCTGTTGGAATTGATTTTCCGTTTGAATGAATCTCATGTAGTGTAGATATAGAATGCTTCTGTTAGTCTATAATTGATTTAGTTAGAGAATTTTCGGATTAAGACGACTTAAGAATATATATCTATATCTTTAAAGTCTTTTTTATATATATTGATTTTTATGTATATCATTAAAGTATTATGTAAAATTAATTACGTAAAATTGAGTCTATACGCATTTGAGTAGACTGATCGAATAATACCTTTCGACAGGATTCAGGGTATCTTTTAGTCGTGCACACCCTTTGAGTACTTATTTGAATTTGATTGGCGTGTAAACAAAGCTTCAACTATTATATCTGTTCCGTAGCGCATTAAAATTTCTTTATTACCGAGATCAGTTTTTTTGTTGTTGTATATTTAATCTAATATTTGCTTAATATATCTTAGCATCGCTCGTGCAGTGACTTTGTTTGCTGTTGCTTATTAATTGTTTTGTTTTTTATTTATAATTTTTTTTTTCACAAATTAAAAGAGCGTAAAGTGAGAGCGTGAGTTTTAGAGAGAGAGAGAGAGAGAGAGAGAGAGAGAGAGAGGAACAAAGAGAGAGAAATTCGTTTATGTTTTTTATTAGCATAAGATATTGGAAAAACAAACGAGAAACGCAAATATTCTCCCAGATCTATAGATGTTCTTGGGAGTTTCTGATTCGTTTTGCAGCTTTTGTCAGTTGAACGCCGCGACGCGTCGACTGTGGCGCATCTCATCTGAGATAAGCGAGATTTACTTTTGATTCATCTTTTATATGTATTTCATTTAATCTTTTCGTCTCGGTGCGGTAGGTTGCCTGAAAGTTGTTCGATTTACGTTAATGCTTTCGACTAAATCTAAGTGCAATTTGTGTTTTCCTGTGTTTAAGTGAATTGTTGAATAACCCGATATTTAGAATAACCCAATAAAATTGTTGAACTTAAGTGTTACGTAACGTATTATATATAAAACTCAATCATATGTAACGTCAACAAAATCGACATATTGTTAAATAATTTTCCTTTTGTTATTATAATGAGCAATAAGTATTGAGGTTCTATTAAGATGAAATTTAAAATAATTTTTACTATTTTTCATGCTTGGATTATTAACGTCAATTATTAATATTAAGTATAGAATATTACATTTTTCTGAAACGTCCATAGATAACTTTCACAGTTCAATATGATTTCATTTCCCTATTTACTACCATTCCGTCGCGTTTTAATTGATCGAAATTTAGTTAGTTTTTCATTCATTATATTAACTGTTGATTACTGATTTGTTGCAATACGTAGATTCGATTGTAAACTGATTAAATATTTTTAGTACATTTATATTCAGTTTTTAGGACTTTTTTGCAATTTTGTATGTGTTTCTACTACTATTTTCTACTATTATTTTTCTTTTTACCTTACTGCTACTATTTCTATTCTTTATCTATTCCACTCTGCGTTGCCATTCACTGCTTATTTAATTTCACTATTTTACCTTTACAAAGGGTTTGATCTGAAAAAAGTGTTTAATTGGTTGGAAGTCAATTGATTCAATATGTCAATACCTATTTAAAGTTTCAACTACTATTCTTTTTTTTTAGTTTAAGTAACTCAATCCAACTAAATGCAAACAGGTTAATATCTTTTTTATATAAAAGTGAGAAAATAATCATAGTTGCTAAAAGTTTCTGCAACTTAGTTTGCAGTTAATGAAAATTTAATTGCAATACTTTACATTAGCTTTGTGTGAGATTCACTTTAACTTTGAAATATATGTTGAAAGTTGTCCTTTTATAACATATTTATAACTATTTTTCCTAAAACTTCCACATTTTTTTTTTTTATATTTATAACATATACAATAATGTCTTTAATTTTCAACTTTTTACTACCATTTCTTTTATCATGTCTAGAGAAATCATTTCAAGACTCTAATCTTAGTTAAAAAGATTGCACTCATGCAATGTTTTTTTTAGTACCTTTTTAGTTTATTCAAGGTTATCTTGCTTCTACTACGATTTTCTAGCAATGTAATAAGATAAGTTATATTAGCTCATTTGCATTTTATATTCTTAATTCTGGGTCTACTTCACTTAGAATAAATCAAATTTTTCTTCGATATTCGCAGCCCTTCTACTACTCTTTATTGTTCCCATCAATTGATCAGTCAGAGCAACCGATCTCAGTTGTTTTCATTTCCACTTTGCAGCAAGTTAATTGATCTCTTGTCATTTATCAGTTAGATCTAATTGAAATGTGTTTTGCCTTTAGAAAACTGCGAATGTTAATTGACAGCCTTGGCGATCATTTAGATGTTTTCGCTAGTCGCGTGACAGGTTAATCCAAAATTGGCACGTGATCCACGTTAAGGAATGCTCCCAGCTCGACATCAATAATATTAGCAATCAATTAACAAGTCGTCGCTGCTCGGTGACAAACTGCAAATGGATTGATTTGTCGAAATATATGTAAATACGATGATTGGGAGCGATCGAATGTTAAACCGGTTAGCGAGAAAATCAAATTAAGTGCTAATTACATCGAATTTGCTCGCTAACTAAACTGAATCCAGTTTTATTTCTTTCCCGAAAAGAGAGCCCAGCCGAAATCTGGAAATATTTCTAATTAGCTGACATCTTGCAAAGAAGTTTGTTGTCAGCAACAAATATGCCAATTTGGTGGCGTGTTGACATCGCCAGGTCGGAAGGCAGCGATAGGAGCACTTTAACCCAACTCAGCCCAGGACAACTATGGCTAGACTTTTGAGTACCCCTTTCGAAAGTGGGTAAATGGGGTGTGTTGGAGTTGATGTCATTGGCTTGTGGTTTGTAGAAGAAGTGGATGAAGCCATCCAGTTGATAAGTTCTCGAATGAAATTAAGTCGATTCCAACATGTTAATATTCCCATCTTTCCGTCTTTCAGACTATGCAGCAAAGTCGGAAACTATACAAACTCTAGACCTGCCGTTTCAAACGTATATTTGTATATACCCCATATAGAGAAAGCTGACATTTACTTACAATATCTGAGAACATTTTCCTGCTATCGATAAATCTAGATATCGATAAATCTTTATAATTGATTTTTAAAGCGTATAAGGCCATAAGATTGTAATTACGAAAATTATTCGTTAGATAGAGGGATAGATAGATAGAGCTAAGATACACACAAGCTGATAGATTTTATTCATGCTCTTAAAAGTTCATTGAGATCTTACATCTAGAACCAGAGTTCAATCAGTCATCTCATATTCCATATGAGTTCATGTATGTGTTATACAACAATCTTATTATAATATCTACAAATGCAGCATCTGTGCTAGGTATCTCCTAGTCGGATACACTCGACCAGAACTTTCTTAACTGTTCTGTCAAGCTTCACCTTTGCTGCTGCTGCTGCTGCTGCTCCTGCTGCCATCGCAGTTGAGCGCAATCAGCGACTGTCAATCGCTGTTGCAATCTTCAGAGTTGGCTGTCATCACAGCAACGTCTTGAGGTATTCCGCTGCTGCGCCGTTGTTGAATTTTACAATTCAAACGTGAGACAGGGCGGTGGGGGCGTTGCAGATGTCGTCTTGCTGTCGTCTGCTCCTCCTCCTCCTCCTCCTCCTCCGCGCTCTTTACTTATGCATGAGCTAAACAGATGAATGCAAAATGCAACATTCTGGCACTTATAACCAATTTGCTGTGTTGTAGGTTAGACAGGCAACAGGAAAGTAGAAGAACAATGGGAGAAACAAGAAAGAGGGTTTTGTTGAAGAGTGAATGGCTAGCAGATACCCTGTAAGTTGTGTCGAACTATTGTTGAAAGTATCTTACATGTGATGCCATGTGTATGATTCAATGGGATATTGAAATTGGATAAAGGATGATGGAAAAGCAATGTGATAAAAGGGCAAACAAAATTGAAAAAGACAATCCATATAACATATAGATTAAATACCATACATATGCTAAGAAAGCTAAAGTTTGGCATAGATTTCATGGAAAATGGAAACTGAGTAGAGAGAGTAGGGAGTAGGGGGAAGTATGGAATAGATGCTGATATTTTAGAAGACTAATATTTTGTACATGTGCTGAGTTCATGACACGCTCATTCCATATCTAAAGAAGCCAATTTACTAAGTATAATGGAGCAAGTCAATTTCTATAGGCAATTCCTAGGAAAAGGGCTCACTTTCCTTCCGATAACAGACACTAACTTCCACAGTCCCATCGACTCTAATCAGCCCCAGCGCTTAACTATGATTGATTTAACCTCATCCATGTGCTTTACTAACTCTGTACACAAAACTAGCATACCCTGCTGCTGCAGTCACTTGTCCTGGGTATGCCTGGTTTATCGCTTACCACTTACCACTTACAGCTCTCCCAATGGGATCAACACATTTGAGTATTTAACATGTTTTTGCCCGCTTTCGCTACTTACAGTCAGGCGCGGCAAGCAGCAGCCAAGCAGGATGACACAATGCGACGATGCGAAGAGTGCGGCTGACTGTTCCGCTCAGCCATCACATACTAAATTAGACATACAGAATTTCTCCGAGGAGGAGCAGGACCATAATGGCTCGTCTGAAATCGTTGGCGGCCGCGATGGAGCCGAGACGCAGCCACAAAATGCAGCAACAATAATTTTAACGCCGACATCATTAAATTTAACAAACCCGCCGCCGAATGCAGCACACAACAATAGCCGGCCGAATGCAGCAGACACTGACACCAATGGCCGGGGTTATTCAGCGCACGGCGAGCACTACAAAGGACCCAAGTGGTAAGTGGAAAAGGCTCCATTGGGGCGGCAGCTGTAGCTGGGGCAGAAGCGGGGGCAGGAGCAGGGGTTGCTGCAGGGGCTGATGGGGCCTAAGCACATTTTTGGACTCAGTTCCCTGGGCCTTTCTCTCTCCCTCTCCCTCTCTCGCTCTCGCTCTCTTTGTGTATGTGTGCGCTTTTGCTTAACTCTTTTGAATGCACTTCCGGCACAGACAAGCACACAAACATACATACATAAATACCGTTAGACATACATGCATGCACACTGGCAATGCACGCGTTTTTCGCATATCCCTTAAATACCCTAGAGCCCTTTGAGCGCGCTAAAGAGGTATACTTGATTTGTGCGAATGCAGCAGAAGAGGTTAGCGAGCCTAGCAGGTATAATATATATATAGACTTGATAAGCTGACTTAATATAGCCTTGCTAATTGATTCGTAGATTTCTTCTAAATTAGACCTCCATTAGAATGTCCTTCATTGGTCTATCTTACATAAGTTCGCTCTTAATTCGACCTTCAGCTCTTCATTAGCCTGTCCATTATTCATCCGTTCGTCATTGGTCCTTCCTCTACTTATCCGACCTTATTTATTCCGTCAATCATTCATGCAATTCTGTTCTGTCTATATTCAGAGGTACGACAATCTCGGGAGCTATACAAACAACATACTTGAAACTTGAAATATGTATCCCAGAATATCATATAACATCATATTATAATACTTTGCTTCTTCTGCATGCATATCTTGAACACCATAAAGGCTATTGCTACCAATTTGGGAAGAAGGTATCCTAACATCCTAACAGCAATATTTCCATTTTTGGTTACTTACTTATCCGCCCAAGGAATTTATAAAATAACTCATTCCAAATGACAGACGCTCAGGCTTAAAGCACATACAAATTTGGCTGTCATAGTCATGCACTGAGCATTTCGTTCAAATGGGATATCTGGAACCAGAGTTCAATTAAACCATTTATCATAGTAGAGAACGGAGGGAAAAACAGCCTCATCAGTATGTGGAGCTTATGTTTGTGTGTGTGTCTGTGTGTGCATAGCATATGCCTTGATGACGGTCTTCGGGTATCTGCTAGTCGTGTACACCCAACGCATTCACGCCTACTTGTTGTTGAGCTTGTTGCTTATTGTTGTTATACATTACATTTTGCTTTGTGTTTATTTTATGTGCTGCAAATGTTGCACTGTCAGTGTCTATATATATTGTCAAAAAGTGTTTCCGTTGCCTCGTCTGGGTTAGGACTCTGCTGCTGCTTCAACTTCTCCTGTTTTTTCTTTTTTTTTGGGGGCTTGGTGTTAAGCTTTTATGCGCAGCGTTGATGTGCCTAGTTTTTGGGTTTAGAGACAGCATTGAAATGAGTGGGGCAATTATTAAAGTCGACTAGAGAGCATCAGAGAGATTGTGTGAGGTGGGTGAGGTGAAGCTCCGGGGCACAGCGGCTACTTGGACAAATTGATGAGCAAGGCCAGAAAGCTGTATGCATTATTGATGGTCTGCAGACAAAGGGGTAATTAATTAAGATGAATAGATGATGAATATTGGGCTATGCTGACCTTCATAAATATGGGCAGACCTATTTCAAAGAACATGCCCGCACGCAGTTTGACAGGACGTTTCAGGAACTCCATATAGCAGTTGAGGATTTTTCGCGTAGTCACCGAATACTCCAGCCAATTGGTGTTAAATACGCTGTTTGTCAGCTGATTAGCCGAGACGGTCAATTCGTTGCCATAGTAGCAGGGCAGAAAGATTTGCACAATCATCACGCCCACGAACTGTAGAGTCGTCGCTAAGCCGCCTGTGCTCGACTTGCCCATTTGCACCACACGATAGAGGCTGAAGCAAATGATTAAAGCGCTCAGTACAACCTGCGAGACAACGTAGGGCGAGACCAGGGTCTCACATTGCTTTGTGAGACTGCGAACGCGCTTGTGCAGCTGAAAGAGGTGTCGCAACTCTGGAACAGCCTTCACCTCGGGCGCTTCCCTCAGCGCCAGCAGACGTCGATTCATGAGCCGATAGAGCAGAGCTATGTGAAACATGAAGTAACAGCCCATCGTATCCAGCAGGCAGTTGGAGAGGCAGGACAAGCTCATGGCCAGCACATTGTAGCCCCAGGCGTAGTAGTAGAGCTGCGGATTCTGCCACTCGAAGGGCACGTAATAGGTGAAGGGCAGTTCGTACGACTCCTGGTAGAGCACGCTCAAGTAGCCAGTCAAGGCAACTGCTACGGTGCCTGCGATGTAGGTGTAGAAGATGCGCTGAAACGATTTCTGCTCGCGCTTCCAGAACACGAATTCTTCACTTCTCAGCAATTTGTAGATTTCATGCCGTTCCAGCTCATCGATGAAGGCAAAGGCCTCTTGGCGTCCGTACCAGATGTTAAAAATCTTGACGAGCATTACGAGCACCGTCAGCGCCATGTATAGAACATTGCCAGCCTGCGTCACGTCCTCAGATCTAATCACTTCCATCCACATGAGCGCTGTGTAAGTGAAGCTCAGTGGCAGATGCAGAATAAATGGATAGATTTTCCTCATTATCTGGCATCCATTGTCCTCATTTCGCCACTTCCAGAGGCCAAACCAACGGCTAACTGTAACTATCTTCCGTATGGCCAGTATGCGGTCCATAGTATCTGACATTTTCCCTAAAGCTCTTAGCACTCAATGCCTAGTTAGCAGCTAGAAATTAGCTGCTTTTATAGACTTTGTGGCTTCGGTTAAACATCATGAAAATTTTATAAATGCCTCTCAAATACAACTTGTATATTCAAAACTTCAGATGCCATACTGTCTCTCTCTCTCTCTCTCTCTCTTTTTCTCGCCCCTCTCCGCCTTTCTCCATGTCAACCCTCTTTCATTTACAGTCATTTCATCGAGCTTACTTTAGTTCCCAGCTGAACTGTTATACTTGTTCTAGATTGAATCCAAATCTCATTAATTGCAATGATTAATGTGAGTTTTCGTTCAAAATGAACTAGTTCCGTTCATCAAGAGCTGCCAGCCCTGCTCGCATTTCTAATTGCTCGTCATATTTACGTATTTAAAACCAAGTTCCAATTACAATAATTAGCTCGTTGACATATTAAATAACCCTAATTGTTATTAATCGTTTATTGACTGAGTCACGCGATTTCTCACTGATAATATTTTCAAATACCATTCAGTGCTTGGATAACTCTGGCCTTGACAATATATGGCTCGGCATGAGCGCAAAGGTGTCTCAAATTAACTGTTTCTTTTAAGAAATTTAATATTTGAAAAGTGAAACTCCGATATGCTTGACATTTGGGATAGATTATCATCTCAATATCTATTCTTCTATTCCCTTATATATAAAATTTATGTCATAAATGTATCTAAGTTCCTGAGTTGCATATATGTAAAACTTTACCGAAGCAAAATTAAATTTTGTCATCATCCTGCCCTATATAAATTTTGATTTGATAAGTTTCGCGTAGTCCTAAGCCATAATAGATCATAATATCATAATCAGGGATGAACAGGGGCATAAACAGACATATTCATGAGCTAAAGGGTGTATAGAGCTTTAGCATTTCATTATTCATCATATCTAAGGGTGTTTTTTCCCTCTGTAGATTTGTCAGATATTTGCAATGGGTACCTGAAACATTCCATAAAAACTAGAATACAGACAGTAGACAAAGTTTGGTTTTTAATTGCATTTTATTTGTGATATTTTATAACAAATTCGTTAAATTATATAATTAGATTGCAGGATTCACAAAGTAATCAAGTTTTCTTCGAAGCATTGAGGAGTAGGGCAAAGAAGCTGTAAGCATTGTTCATGGTCTGCAAAGGAAAATGGGTAGATAATATATTTCGATTAGGTATACTAAGTAGTGAATATTGAATATCTGACGACAACCTTAACGAAAATGGGCAATCCAACCTCGAAGAAATAGCCAGCCCGAATCTTGGTGGGTTTCTTGAGGTGCTCCATGTAGGCGATGAGCAGCTGCCGGCTGCGCTTGTCGCACTGCGGCCAGTTGGTGTTGTAGACGTCGTTGGTCAGCTGATGGGCATAGACGGTGACCTCGTTGCCGAAGTAGCAGGGCAGGAATATCTCGAGCACCATGACACTGAGGAACTGCAGCATGGATATGAACTGGCCCGGATTGGCGCGGATGCCCACGTGCTGCAGGCGATAGCCGCTGAAGCAGATGATGAAGGCGCTCAGCACGATCTGGGAGAGAACGTAGGGCGAGACCAAAGTCTCGATCTGGAAAGTTAAGCTGAAGGAAAACAGAGATTAAGTATACGACATGTCGTACTCAGCTCAATTTACTTGCGTATGCGATTGTGTAGCTTGAAAATGATGACCAATTTCTCTTTGAATTCCGCTTCACCAGCGGCATACTCCAGTCCCCTCACTCGGGTGCCCAACAGGCGATAGAGCAGGGATAGGTGAAAGAGAAAATAGCAGCCGAGTGCATCGAGGCAAACATTCGAGACACTCGTCACAGTCATCCCAATCAGGCTGTAGCCGTAGGCATAGTAGTATCTGCGCTCATTGCGATAGTCGAAGGGCACAAAGTAATCAAAGGGTAGCTCGTAGTCGTGCAGAAACAGAACGCCAATGCAGCTGCTGTAGACCACGCCCAGACTCGCGAGCAGAAACAAATAGAAATAGCATTTGAAGAGCCTTTGCTGCTGCTGCCAATAGCTGTGCTCCTGCTCCGACTGCAGCTCGTAGTCGCTTGAGTGCTTCATGTGGCCCATTATCCGCCGGGCAGCTGTGCTCCGATACCAGATGTTCAAAATTTTCACAACCAGCGCGATTTCTGTCAGCGACATGTAGAGCACTTGGCCGGCCTGTTCCAGGTTGTTGGACACAAACGCCTCCAGCCACATGAGTCCAATGAAAGTGAATGTGATTGGCACGTGTAGCGCATAACGGTAGTTGACTTTTAGGAATGCCAGCAACGGGGGCTCCTCTCTGGACGTCGACAGCGGCCAGAGTCCTCCAAGGCGCATTATCCTCAATACCCAGTTAATGGCGTCTGTGCGCTCTGTTTGCGTAGTCATTTCTAGTCGAGACGGAGCTGAGCCGAAGGCTTTTTATACCCACACAAAGGAAACAATTAAAAGCAATTTGTCTATTATAAATTCGGCAGCTGACACGAAAGGGGGTTTTAGGTGAGCCAGGGGGAATACAGAGAAATATAAGAGCTAAGATTATATGGGGAGTTTATGACCCTGATATACTCTAGAGTTTATTTATAGTTTTCGCTTGAAATCATCTTCTATACAAACAGACTGTATATATGCCATATCAGATATAAATATTTGATATATAGAATGTAGGGAAGTAGAATCAGCAAACAATTAATCAGAGCTCGGTGACATTACAACAAAAAATTATAAATGAAAGCCATATCATATTATTATGTAACTGGAATGAAGAAAAATATTTAAACAACACTGCGTTTGACATATCACAATATGTATACAAAGTTACAAATTTAATGTTCAGATAGTTCTCGAGATTAGCGTACAATCAATGATTAGCCGAACAAGACAATATCGAATAATTTTTATCATCTTAATGTTGCATATATACATATGTATATTCTATAATGTCTTGTACACCTTCTACTACTACTACATACAATCACTCAAAACCAATATACGCTTTGTATAGATCCCAGGGTATCATTATGAATATAGCTCATATAAAACATTACCTCTGCTCCATTTACAACTCTCTCATATAGGTGGCGGCATTTAGTCTTACACTGGAGTCTCGTCTCGGAACATGTCGCGCTGTTCGCCATTTTTCTGGGCCTCTGGACATTGGCCATGGCAATATTGCCCAGCTATGCGGCTCCAAGTACGACCATCATGCGCATTATATTACTGTTTGTGGGTGCACAAATAACTGGCATACTGGTGACCTTCATTCATCTGCCCGACATGCTGGGCATGCTCTTCTTCGGTGTACTCTACACTAATGTGGGCTTTGCCAACTTCGAGGGCTACGAACGCTTCGAATTGTTTTTAAGGTAAGTGTGGGAGGGACTAAAATGGTAAGGTATAACAGTTTAGTATAACAGTTATGCTTTTGAGATTTTTAGGGCAATAAAAATGAGTGTCGCACAAATCCCAGCTTCGATAACAATAATCGATAGATTAACATCAGCCTTTGCTATAAGCTTAGCTTTCAAAATTTTCCACCATACATGTATAACAGTTTTGTAACGCTTTCTAATAGAGTGCCATAAAATAGAAAAAATAATCGTAAGCTTGGTTTAAGCTGAAGCTCAGGTATTAATCTCTATAAATGCGGTGCTTAATGTGTAAAGGACATTAACTGCTTTTGCGTTCAAATTCTCTATAAGCGTCAATAATAGTTTCAACAAATGCATAACCAACAATAGTCAATCCTTTTATCAGCTCTGTAGTAAAGTGTTCTTTGTGCTCTTTTATTGCAGAGAATTAGCTTTGATAAATATTATGCTGTTGGCTGGCCTGGGGCTGGATGCTGGCGCTTTTCGTCGATTGTGGCTAATGATACTGCGACTGACGTTACTGCCAACAATAGCTGAGGTGGCCATAATAGCCGTGCTGGCCTACTTCACACTCTCCATGCCCTGGCTGTGGGGCCTAGCCCTGGGGTAAGTACAACATGAGCAGACAAACTGAACTGAAGATGACAGATATATATGTTTATATATATATGTATATATGGATATGTATTTATGTGGGTTGTTTATCTTCTAGGCTGGTCATCACGGCCGTCTCGCCGAATGTGGTTGTCACAGTCATGCTGAAGCTGAAGGAGGATCGATTGGGCCTGAACAGCGGCATTCACACACTCATCTATGCAATGACCACGTGCAACGATGTCGTGGCCATTTTCCTGTTCGGCGCCGTTATCAGCATGATATTCTCAACAAGTACGTGACAGCCGAATATGAACTGTCTGTCTGCCTGCCCCTGGCAAGGGGTACTCACATGCTTGCTTGTTTGCCTGCTTACAGACCCGCTGCTGCAGAAACTATTGCAAGGACCCATTGGTATTGGAATTGGACTTGTTTTCGGCTATCTATATGGCATGCTGCTACACTATTTGCCATCGCGAAATGCGGTAAGCATGGCAGCCACTCAATGTCTATATGCACGAGGGGTGCTTATAACGTTTATGGCTTAGTAAAAAAAAGTCGAAGGAATTTTGATGAACTATTATTTGGATACTACTAAAATTGCCAGAGAGTTCCCTTAGCTAACTTTCAAATGACGATACTATTTTTATATTTTTTAATAACAAATTAGTTTGAGGCAGACTCAACTAAGTGGATGCTGCTAGAAGAACCATAAATTTGTATTCTTATACCTCGAATTCATTGAAAATGACTATTTAAGTGGCTTTTATGTAATTGTAGAAGTCTTAGCTGACCCCATAAAGTATATGTAGGAATGCGTCGTATGTCCGTCTGTATATCCGACTCTCTGACCATCTGTGCGATTGTCCGACTGAATGTTTGTCTAAAAGCTAGAGACATGGAACTAGAAAATCTTTTTTCGTTGGTATCGATAAAAATCGACAATTTGATATTATTTCATCATTTTAAATACTGTGGTATTTGTTGAAGCAAGCCAAAACTATGTAGTTAAAAATTACATCATATAAAGTCTAGACTAATTCAACATCGATCAAATATTGTGAATAATTTGCACCATATCACAAATATGCTAAAATTTTCCAAATAGTATTCAATCTGGATCCCGATTCTAGATTCTAGAAGAGTAACAAATTCAAGCTTTTACAAATTTTATCCAGTCACACATTCCACCCCTCTCTCTCTCTCTCTCTCTCTCTCTCTCTGCTGTTACTTCTGTGACCACCCTCGCAGCTATAGTTGACTTTCACTGCATCACGCTGTTCAGTGAACACTTCTACACACTCAATCAGAGCATTTAATGGCATAAAACGTGGCGCTCAAAAGTTTCGCTCCTTCTCTCTCGCATGTGTGCTAGAACTGCAGCTTCTTTTATATAACATCTATATGTATATAACAGAATATGTATAAGAGAAATTTGCGAGTCTTTGTGTCCGTGTCCATGTGTGTGTGCGTGTGAGTGTATTTTGGGCGCATTTTGCATAAAAATACACTTAGATTCAAAGCGACGACGCGTTGTCGACGCTGCCACCGAAGCTGGCGACATTTGCGACGACAGTTACTGCCGGCAACATCCCTGGAAACTTATGACACAGCTGCACGGAGCTGGGCTATGCTTGGCTATGCTGTGCAGCCGGCAGTCGGTGCTAGCTGAAGTCGGAGCAGGAGCTGCAGCTCTTCCATTGCAGCCGCAGCCACAAAACTCATTGCTGCAACTTACACCGCTAATGGTGCGCATAATCAAACGCCATGGGTGGCACTGAACTGCCTTTTGAACTTGCACGGAAATGCATATGCCACCATCTCTCTCTCTTTCTCTCTCTCTTTCTCTCTCTCTCGCATACATAGACCACTCATAACTTTTGTTTTCCTCTGCAACATTTCCACTTGCCACAGAGCAAAAATTGCTAAAGTGTACAAAAATGTCATGCTGTGCTCCACGCTTGCTGCTTCTCCACTCTTAAGATTCCTGCATACATTCTATTTATTGTCACTGCGTGTGTGTGTGTGTGTGTGTGCGTTTGTGTGTGGGTGGACGGGCCTGACTGTGCCTGACTGTGTGTAAGTGTCTCGTTTACAGCCAACACGTTCTAGAAAACATTTTTTTTTAACTAGAAATTACTGCTTTTGGTATTTAATACACTGTTTAAAAAATTAAGCGAGGGGCTAGGTTTTACGATCGCTTTACATAGAGAACATTTTTAACTATATGATCTTTCAAAATATTAGATCTAGAAACGGAAGAGTATATACATACCTGAATGCCTAGAGCAACAAATTCGATGGAAACTTATTTTACTCATAATTTTATTTGTCTTGCAGACTTTCCGTCCGATTTTCTATGTTCAAACTATACCAAGGCAGCTTTTGGTATATTCATAGAAGGCACAGATATATAATATTTTAAGAGAGAAGAACAAAGCTGACCTATACTAACTATTCCAATACAATACGAATGAATAGAATAGTATAGAAAAATAAATAATTTGTTCACATCAGATAAAAATTTGAAAAACTCTATTTAAAACTAAAGAGGAGACGTGTTGTGTAGAATATATTTGTAGAAGTAAGTAAGGGAAGCATAGAATTGAAATGAAAGTATTACAGAAGTAAGCTGAAAATGCATGTAACCGAAAAATATCCTTGGCTGCAGAGTCGAACGTGAGGCCATGCATTATTAGCCCGAAGTTCAGGAAAATAGTTAATGTGAATGTCCTAGGCGAGCATAATGCAATTGAGAATGAAGCGGAGCAAAATGAAATTTAATGAAGAACTATACTGGTTACTGCGTTGATTTTCCCTTCTGCTAGCTCGGAAACAAAATTTTCACTCATGTTTCTACTTTATCTCCTCCCGTCTCATCTCTTTATTAGGTCTATGCGAACGGACTGCGCTTTGTCCTGACTGTGCTGGGCGGCACAATAGCCGTGATGGGCAGTCGAGCCATTGGCTATACATCGGCTGGTCCTCTCGGCTGTGTTATGCTGGCCTGCATAGCGGGCGTCGGCTGGAAGCGGGAGGTGCTCAAGATGACGCCACAGCAGCAGCAGGCGTATGAAATCGTAAGCTCGCTCAGCTCGGATTGGAGCTGTTCCATTCGAAATGTGAATTCGGGTTCAAAATTCTATTCAATCTCTAGGCAAGTGTGCCGAAGCGTCTGGATGTGCTGTGGAAATTCCTGAAGCCCGTCTCATTTGCGCTCATTGGCAAGGAGATCAATTTCGCTGTGCTCGAAGGACGCGTCATTGGCTACGGAGTGCTGATTGTATTGCTCGGCAGTTTGGTAATTGGCTATGCTGGCAAATTGCGCTCATGCTGAAATACTTTAAGACGCAAATTTAAAACTCTTTTTCCGTTTTGTTTTGCTTCCTTGCAGGCACGCTTGGCTTTTGCATATTTATCTACATATGGCGGAAATCTGTCGAGCAGGGAGCGTGCCTATATTACAATTTCCGGTTTCCCCAAAGCAACTGTCCAAGTAAGTTAACATATTCAACAACAGCTACGGCGTTGCGGCTGCTCTACGCCATAGTGTGGCACAATGTAATAGTGCAACTTTTTCAATATACCCTGTAGACTTTGGTGTATGGGTTTTTTTTAGTATAATGCATATCTGATAGCAGAATAAAATATTGCAGAGCACGGCAGCTGCTAAAAATATATAATTGATCAGAGTGAAATGAGTTGCTCTAGTTCTGAGCAGCTGGCATATAATTGCGTCGATCCTTGGAAGGTCAACAGCTATAGACTTGAAATGTGATATGCATATCGTAATATGCCATACGTTATACAATTATTTTATTTTTCTTCAATATCTTAGCCCGTTCTCATAATATCGATAAAAAATCATATTGAAATATGTTGTTGAGGCCTAGCTTGAAGGCAATTATAGCTAGAGACTCTACCTTTACTTTTTATAGTATTTTTTAACGAGTACACAAATTCAAAATATATGGCTAGGGTATACGCTAGTCGTGCATAGACCTCTCCAGTCATCATACTTGGTTCAGTTTGGCTTCGGTGCCGGACATTACCCGTACCCCTGGCTTTCTCGGTCAGCCATTATTTGGGTTATGTTGTTTTCCTCAAAAACCCAAAGTTATTCGTATTTTCGCATGATCGTGTTGTTGTTGTTGTTTGTGATGCTGCAGCAGCAGCTCTTGACAATTGTCTGCAGTTGAACCGCAAGAGGACATTTTGTTCACATTGTGTGTCTGTGTGTGTGTGCCTTGCCTTTGCTTACGCGCTTATGTGGCGTTTCCCTCTTTGTGGTTGGCCGAAATGAAAACGTTACATTCGCTCACCTAACTAACGGTTGTTGCTGGCGCGGTTTTCTCATGCCTTTCTTTTATTGCGGACTCATTCGAAATATAAAAGTTGAGAGTGACCGATTAGCAGATACCTTGTAATATGTGTAGAGAATATACATAGTTGAATCATTATAGACTTATTGAGTACATACATATAACATAGACATGCCACATTGGCAATGCCTGTAGCACTTTAGTGTGATAACTAGCTTGATTGAACTCAGGATCTAGTTGTATGATCCTAGTGAAATTTTCAGGATTTGACTATGATGGCTTAATATGTGAGTGTCCCACATATCAAGGCTATAATATTTGAAATGAGTTCTATTTCTGCAATTTTGTAGTGATACAGGATATGTTATATAACGATTTATAAATATAAGCCCAGCAAACCCTTTAAGTGTCTCTGCCTGTTACACACATTGCCTCAGCACTATTATATACCTCTATACCCAGCAGGCTATAATATATATGAATAAAAAACCTCTGACCAGGGCTTTGTGTACTACTTAAATGTTGCTTAATAAGCGGTGTGCCAAGTGCTTCGGAATGTAAGCTTTTCTCGAAATGAAGCCGCCTTTCGTATGCGAGATTTGCAAGCTAAGCTTGCATATTATATTACGTATACGCAGCGTAAGTGCTTTTGTAACTTTTATTTCCTCTTCTTTGCAGGCTGCCTTGGGCCCCGTCGCCCTGGATTTGGCTCGCTCGTTCGACGGCACAATTGACATGTCCCTGCCCAATAACGTGCTCATCATTTCGGTGCTGGCGATTATATTCACAGCGCCATTGGGCGCCATTCTGATGCTGCGCCTGGCGCCGTTCTGGCTGAAGCGCGGCGATCCCGTGGATACGGCTGAGTCACCTGTAACGCCAAACGAACCAAAGTCACTAAATAATCTCAATGTAGCCAACTCTGAGAAACTCTGAGCGAAAGCAACTGGACATTTCCCTAGTGGCATATCTAAAGTAACAACTCTATCTATAGATAGTTTTCTATAGTTTTATATATAATTAAAATAACATAGTTCAAATAGCTAAACTTAAGGTGAGGGGTAGACTCTGTAAGTGTAAAGTTTCTCAGCTGTCATAGATTTTTAGATATAGCAAATATATTACATTTTCCTTTTGTATATTCTAAATATTCCCCAGTCAACTTTGAATTTTCTTTTGTGGTACAAAAAGAATCGATTTTCCGTCTTTTCGACCTGTTTTCCTTGTTGAGATTTGAAGTCAAATTCAACTCAATTGCGTTGCATTTTCATCTCATTACAAAACTCGCATAAATTATCAAAATCTCAACCCTAAGCCCCAAAAGACCTTAAAGCCGACGGCATCTATAGAGAAAAACTTACCCAAAAAACCTTCGCAAATTTAATTGTTTTCATTGAATTGCTAATTATGATGGGATTTGTGTTAATCTGTGAACTGGATTATAATAATTGCTCGGGCAATTAATTTAAAGGGATTTGGAGGGCTTAAGCATTGTCAGCGCTGTTTGTTTATAAATATTTTGGTGTTTTGCTTGTTGTTGCTGTTGAATGTTATAAAACAATATATTAAATTAATTTCTCTTGGTAGCCGCAGAGACATATATTCAAAATTCGGGTGGAGTGCAAAATATGTTTAGAATGATATTTGCGATTGTGGATTTTGGTTAGCTTCAGTTGAATTAAAACTGAAATTGGCTAAGTTGAATTAAAATTGAAATTAAAACCTTATGTTCTTATGACAGTTTATCGATTGGCATATGATATTGTGTAGCTTATGGTAATTGCTATATATATAATTTTATAATTATCAAAAAATTCACTCTTAAACACAGAAAATTCTCGACACATGTTAAGCATATGCCACATATAGTATTATACTATATACGATCCTACAAACTCAATATGCCAGAATGTAAAGTTCAAGATTCAAGCTTAATTTGGAGTCTTATGGAAATCTTTTAATAATATTTAAAATAATAATACTTTCTTACTTAAACTTGTATTTCATCTATAAATCATGAGAGTTTTACCAGTAAACGAGGTCTGAAGATCATAAATATAAACAAATTTCTACTATCTATAGTTTTTACACAATTTCATGCCGAAGTCGCATAAATTCAATTATTTCAACTATTATTATTAAATATTTATACACATTTGCATATAGATTAACAAAGCATAAAATGTGTTTCTACCGCAATCGCAGCTTGGCAAGTTTCATTCTGCCAAACATCCCCAATGTCGCCTTCGACAGCTCCAACTCTCTTAATGACCCGCGCGCTCTGTTATATACTAAAAAAGAATATAACAACTCTCATATAAAGAATTCGAGCTTAACAAAGCAGTTAATAAGCATAAAGCAAAACAGGAATTCATCAGCGCATGAATGTTTTGTGATTCAGTTTTATTCTCCATTTTATTTCCTTCAATCTCGTTCTTTCTCTCTCTCTCTCTCTCTCTCTCTCACTCACTACAGTTTGTGGCATAGGGCAAAAGCGAGAGCTGCAAGCTGAAGGTAAATTAGTGTTATTAAAATAGTTACATTGGAATAATTGCGCAACTTAATGAGAGTTTTAATGAAAATGCTTTGGTTTTGTTACGTTTTTTGTATTATTGTGATTTGCTTTCATAATGAATACTGAAATTTATAGATTAAACTGTCTTTGTAGAGCTCCGACGAACTGCACTGAAGGCAAAGATCTACCCCAATAGCAGATGTAGAGATACAGCTCATTTTTTTTTATTATATATACCACATTTTCAAAGGCAGAGTTAGTAAATTTTGTATTTAATTTCTTGAATTGGATATGATTTTATTTTATTTAATTTTGTTTTTTTTTTTTTGAATTTTTAACATTTTTCTACATATTGAATGGTGCATTTTGTTGATATGCTGAAAAATTCATAAAAATGCATTAAAAAGCGTAAAAGTTGTTGAAGTAAACGTGAGGCCAGTTGACAAAGCCAAACAGCTCAGGCATTTGCGCTATGCGTGAGCACACAAACACACGCACGCACACACACGCACACACACACACACGCACACACACACACGCACACACGCACACACACACACACACACGCACACACACACACTGCCATTCATTCATGCATTCTTATTGGCATTCTATAAATAGAATTGCAACGCTGATTGAATTGTATGTGAACTGTTGGCTGATTCTTTAGTTGGGTATTTGTCGCTAAGAGGATAAGTGTGGGAGTGGCGGTGGCGACGTCAGACGAGGAATTCAGCATTGAGGAGACTCTGGCCGGAATTTCAACTGGTTTACTGACTAGATTTCTTTTTACAGCGACTTTTATGCTATTAAATTGTGAAAGATTGTGGAATTACTGACTAGTTAAAAAGATAAGGGTCTATGCATATTGATCCCTACCCATACATAGTACAGCTACTCAGCTATCATTTGCTTTACTGCTGTTCGGTTTGTTAAACGACTGATTGGGCAAATGCTCTGAATTTCTTGCCAATGCACAATTACCGCTAAGCAATTGAGTTATGCAGCCCTTCAATCACACTCAAATGGCTCTTTGGCACGCCTGCTGGCCTAATCCTGCGACAATCGCTGCCTTATCGCAGCTCATTTGAATTCCCATGTAATCACATATATATACATATACTTACATATATACATATATACCGCCGTAGATCATGCTTATCAGCGCAGCTAATGCTCGTAAGTATTTCCTTGTAAATAAAATAAATTTCATCACTTTATTATTGTAATTCGCATGGCAAATTTCTATAGCATCGCGCGCCACTTTCCCGCCATTGTGCGCCAACAGACAACACGCATAGCACAAATACCACGACAAACTACAAGAAACAATGCACAAAAAAAAAAAAAAAAAAAAAAAGAATGAAGAAGCAGAAGCTGAAAACAATTGAAAGCTTGCCAGGCGGGCGTAGGCAACTGCTTAATACCTGTTCAAGCTGTTAATAAGAAATTCTTTAATTAAAAAAAAAAAAATTGTTTTTTTCTTAATGTTTGAATTGATAGCCTTATCAATGGGAATAGGTTATATATTAGATGGAGAGTACAATATCAGTGATAAAAAGCTATGAAAGTTTATTGTAGGCTTCGTGCTTCAATTTGAACTGATTTACCATTCCTCATTCCCATTTATTACGGGGAAGTCCCGGAAATTATTCTTTAGAGCTCTAGCTCTACCACTCTACATGAGCTAAGTTTATATGAGTTGGAATGTGCATAGTTCCGATTTGCCATGTCTGCTAAAATACTTTGATAAAAAACTATTCATTTATATATATTTCTCAACATTCTTTTAAAATCTCAGTGTTCGATTATAAAAGATTAATATTTTTATTTACTCTTTTCTCATATGTACAATGCTGTGTTATCTCCAAATATATATTATATATTATTATGCTATATAAGGCTAGTTTCTTGGTATATCTAAATATTTTATGAAACATATGCTAAAGAACGTAAGAGAGGTGTTTATGAGTTTGTAATTTTCATACAGATCGAAAGAAAGACAAACTTGGTTTGCACAAATCCAATATACCCGCTTACTCAACGCATGAACGGCTATAGAATGAGTACAGAGAAGTAGAGCTGAAGCAAAAATCAAATCAAAAAGTTCACAAAAATGCCAAAACCAGCGACGAGACGAAAACAAAGCACACACACGCACACACACATTGAGAGAATGTGAGGGAGAGCAAGTCTGAAAGGCAGTGTGAGAGGTGGGGTGGAGTGGAGTGAGTGAGAAGGGTAGAAATTGTGGAGCAAAAATTAAGTTATAAAATTTTAAGGGCCGAGTGCGGTTTAATTTCCAAATGCCACGCCAGCCCCAGACACAGGTGGGCTAGGCAGGTGTGTCGGCTGGTTGGAAGTCAGCTTAAGGTGGAGGCGAGCGGGCAAAGAGGTGGGGAGGTTTGATTACCATAAACACAAGCAAAAGTAAACTCGGTTTGACGGAAGCGGAAATCAAGAAAAACAAAAAGAATGAGCTTAAATGAAGTCAAAGTTTGTGGTTCGCACAGTCAATTAATAAAGTTTCGTTGCGTTTGAGTTGACTGTTAAAATTTCAGAGTTATAAGCGCGCAAATTATGGCTTACAACAATGGGCCAACAATAACAATAACAGCAAACAGCGACGCAGCTCGTCAAAAGCCAAACAATTAACATAACGAAGACACATCAAGAATCCACCCACTCTCGGAGTCTCGCTGAGTCTCGCAGAGTTTCGGAATTTCTATGACGGAATGGGCCCGAATCACGTGATGCGACGCACTCGCTGACCTCGTCTCGGCTGTGTCTGCGGCTTGTCATTAGCTCGCTTTATATTAGCTCGACTCCTGACGCGTCCACTTTGTCCACTCACTCATCGAGGTGCCGCCAGGGGCTAGGCTCAAGGCGGCGCTTTTATTTCCAACACCCGTTAACAGGCGACAGAGCAACTCACTTATGTTCATTCCTCCAAACTAAATGGGCATATTGGTTTTGCACAGTCCGGCAGATGCCTTGGAGTGTGTGCGGGAGAGAAAGAGCTGAAATTTGGAGTATAGTCGCTTGAACATGTCTTCTCTTCTTCTCTTTTCAGTGATTTGTTATTTTCAATTAAATTTTTTATAGACGCCCATTATTATTTATTTTATATTGTATATTGCGCTACGCTTTATTAGCATCACATACAGACTTGATGTAAAATCTAGTCGGGGCTGTGATCGTCTTAACTCCTTCCCCATCTAACTGAAGAATCTGTTCATGTGCATTTGTTTATCACTATCCTATTTATTTTTTTAAACTTGAAATAATTTTGATATATCAATCTTAACATGTAAGAGGCTAGTAGAGACTGCTCGAATATGTCTTGACTTCCTGATCTTCCCTGAGGCTCATATCATAGTAAAGATTTGATCTCTTTAACAAAAGAGCTGTATAGCCCCCGCATTCTGGGAACGACTATATAGTATTCTCTCTTATTTCAGTTTGTATAAGGAGGTGCAGTATGACGCATGTTATGCTTGGGTTCTTTTAGTAACTCTAGAGTCTATTTATGTATATGGCACAACCTACGAGCTGCTAGGATTGTTGACTGTCTCAACCGATCTATCCTATCTATGATCTAATATAAATACGAAATTCGTTCCTTCTCTAAGCTAAATCCTCCTCTAACCAGAATCCAGGCGAGTATCAAGCAGTCGCTGTTGGCCCACTGGCCCAGTACTTACCCGTTTATGAGCTGTTTCTACACATGTTTTCGTGTACTAAATTGTTGACAAAATAGTTGGGCGTCACGTCAGGCCACGCCCAGTTCGTTGGCTCATTAATGAATGTATTTCGGCTATAGCTTCGCTTTATTGTTACAAACACAACAGTTTCATTATATAAAAGTAACTCTGAATAAAGTCCGACGCTGTGGCTGGGGTTTACCATATCTCGCGGCACCGTCCGCGACTGTCGGGCAGGTAGCCCGGCTGGCAGGGGAAGTCGATCATGGCCACCTCCATGATCTTCTCGGTGGTGCCTTCTGAGGAGGGTCGCACGGTGGTGGCCTCGTAGTCCGCCAAGACCTGGCTCTCGTCCAGCTCGACGCACTGGTTGGGCTTACCCCGAATCACCTTCTGGTTGGGGCACTCGATGCGCTTCAGGCAGTACTTGACGCAGGGCCGGGGCGCGGGCACATTCGTCAGCTTCTTGCTGCACGCGTAGTGCCCGATGCACTGGGGCTCCAACTGCGGCAAGTTGTTGTTGATGTAGAGCTGCTTGATGGACTTCTCAGTTGTCGTCGTCGTCGTCGTCGTTGTTGTCTTGGATGCATCTCGATGCAGGAGGCGCGACAGTAGCCCTTCGCCGTTACAAAGCAGGCAGCCAGCGCAGAGCGCGAGTAGAATTAGTAAACACTTCATTTCCAATATGTTTACGCTTAGAGCGGTCGACACTGAAATGAGACTTGATCACCTAAGCTACAGTCAACTGAAAACTGTTATCAACTGAGCTGAGCTGAGTTGGGCTGAGACGCAGTGCTGCCATTGATAACCTTTTAATAGATAGAGAGATTCTAAGCAAAGAAAAAACCCAAACAAATATTTATTAATTTGACTAGCAGGTATACCCTGTACATGTGTGGATGCCAAGAGGGTAGATTAGTAATGCATGTTAGTTATTACGAATTGATTACTGGGATAGAGCGATTTATCGATATTTAGATCAGTGTCAAAGGCAGTGTTGTATAACGCCTTTGAGTGGGATGTTATTGAGCACTGAAACCTACAGTGTTGACAAAGTTTGACGGATTGCAAATCTGACGAATCTCTATAAGCTATAAGCATAAATATATAATATCTGCAAAAGCTGATATCGATATTATCGATACTTATATCAATATCAGATACAGTGTTCTGTAATTAAGTAAAATGTAAGTAAAAAGTAAAAGTAAGTAAGTAAAAAGTTAATGAGCATTATGACTTGAGAGTGCTGACAGAGATGACGTGATAAGTGAGTAGATTTATGTATTTCTAAGAAAATGTGAAGACATTACAGATAATAATTTTCGGATTGGAAATCTGAAGAATCCCTCTTGGCCTATAGACACTTAAAATTACGGTTAGCTGCTGACCCAAGTCACGTTTTGGCAACAGATGAGAGGATATCAGCAGGTATGTCATCTCAGCATTTACTGCCGGCTATGAAGAAGCAAAATCTATGAAACTTTCGGGTATGTACGTACATACATATGATCCGAGCAGATATTAATGCACCATAATGCACCATATGTATGCCCTGAACCCAACGAGAATGGGAATTTCAGGCATAACTTTCGAATTGGCTACATTTGGGTGCAGTCTGAGCGAGAGTCCAGAACACAAGTGATGCAACAAATAATTTCTCACTCTCTCTCTCTCTCTCTCTCTCTCTCTTTCTCTCTTTTGGTAAAGCCTATGAGTGCAGGGCGTGCTCTGCTGCTGCGTAATCTGACCCGTGAGCAAAGCAGATGCTTATATACATATTGTATGTGTATGCATGTGCTTAGAGTATTTGCCAGTGAGGCACATATAGCTGCACTCTTGCTAATGCTTATGCTCAAGATATACTTTGAACTGTCTCTGAGACCGTCTGTTGCCATTATGAAGCGCTTCACTTACACTCTACGATTGGCCTGCTCTAATTTCAATGGCAGAGCGGCCTGCCTTTGATATTATTAATAAAGCATTGCAAATTTAGCATAACGACTTCAGCTGCAGTTGCCTTGGCGCCAGGGAGCTGCAGCTCTCTCTGCAGCAGCGAAATCATTTGAATAATTGATATAAATTATATCCGAATGCTGTCAAAATGCATTTTATGTACACAATTATTAATGATGATTATTTTGCAGTAGGGCAGGGCGAGCGAAGGCAAACAAAGGCATTAATTTTACTTTACAGCCAATTATTGATGAGGAAGCTAAAGATGCTGGAGAAGCTGTCCTTCCTAGAACGCTGCCCTGAGGCATATGCCTCGGCCTCTAATAAGTATTAACATTTATTGCTTTTGGTGAGATGCTGTGCATAGAAAAATCGATGTGAAAGCAAAAGCTGGCCGGAAATTGCCAAACACTGATACTTCCGCCGGAAATAAGCTCAATTGTAGTCGAGTTGAGCAGGAGTCGAGCTCCTCTCGCTGTGAGCAGCAAGTCTCGCAAACTTTATGTATTTACTTAAACGAACTTTAATATAATTGCCGGCCAAGCTTATTGTGATGTGGGCAGCTCAGAGATTCTAAGACTCACAGTGAATGCCTTTGTTTTGCGCCCATTTATATGAGAGATGAGAGATGGAACTATCTTGTTATGCATAACTCTGAGGCTCGGGACACTTGACACAATAAACAGATCATAATCTGTGCGAGTTGAAAATAAAATAAAATGAATGGGATTCCAAGATAGTTGAACATGATATTTATGTCCGACGGGGCAATTGAGACCTGAGCGGGCGAGGATTAGACGAGTTCATTTTGTGCTCGTGCATGAAGTGACAAAGATGGAGACATTTCGATAAGCTATCTCCATTCTATTTGATTTTATTTGCGTTAATTTTAAGAGTCATTTCACACTGAGTTCATTTTAAGAGTCATTTCCGGCTGTTAAAGCATATGAGTTTTAGATACTCAATTGGGCCCCTGAACGATTTTATTCATATGAAAAAAGTTGCATTTAATTTACATGGACAACTCTTTAGAGCCTCAAGGCTATAGGCAAGGCAAAAATCGATTTCTAATCCGTATAGAAGTTGCTTTTAGTAGCATTATCTTACTTTAAGTCAAAGTCAAAATTCGTATAAAGAGCAGAAGGTGTCTGGCTTTATGAAGAGGCTCTACCATCACTTTGACTTTTTCATTATCTTACTCATTATCTCTATATTTCTTTTATTCTCTTTTTCATTATATCTATGTCTTCCCCATTCTCTGAATCATTTCCTCTGTTTCTCTCATTCCTTTGCTTATTCTCTCTACCTCTCACTTTCTTTTTCACTTTGGACTTTTCTTCTTCTCTTCCATTCTAACTAACTCTGAACTCTTCCGTCCTTATTTTTCTCTCTTTGTCCTTATCTCTCCATCTCTCTCTCTCTCTCTCTCTCTCGCTCTCTAGTTATGTATATTTCTCCTTTCTTGTCTGTATGTACTTCTCTCTCTCTCTCTCTCTCTCCTCATCTTTCTCTCTATTTCTCCTAATATTTCTCTATCTCTCCTTATCTTTTCTCTCTCTCTCTCTCACTCTCTGTCTTTCTCTCTGTCTTTACATATCTTTCTCTTTCCTTTTTCTCTCCTTCTCTTTTCTTCTGCCTCTCCTTCTCTCCCTTTCACCCCCTCTGTCAATCTGCTTCTTTGCATCTCCTTTTCCCTTCTCCTCCATAGACTTTCTCCATGAAATATGTTCATTTCGCTAACATTTTAAGTACGATTTTAACAAATTTTCATCGGTTTTGAGCTCGAACTTAAGCCTCAATTAATGAAGCCCTCATTTCAATATGTATTCATAATTGCACGTAGGGAAAAAATAAAATAAATTCATGAATAGAAATATATGAATTTTCCGCTAGAGCTGATTATAATTTGTATTCTCACATTTAGTGAATGGCGAAACAAATTGTTGGAATAAATTACTGAACTATCTCGATAGAAATGCATTTCGGGTAAAATATGATTATTAATAATTTATCGATCGGCTCTCCACTGGCGCTATGCCTTCCATTCGAGGGGGCGGTGGCATCGGCCTCCTCGAGTGGGCGGCTCAAGTGGGCCTGGGCGTCCGGAACGTGTTCAATGGATTATGGCCGGCGTGCCGAGTGTGTTTAACGTGCTAAATAAAGCTTTGTTTGAGTTTTGGAATGCGAGCACGAATTACCTGCAGCACCGAATTATCTTGATTCACTTTGGCCAACAATTTAATTGCATACAAACAGGCGAAACGCAATTTAGCCGATTAGCGTCCAATTAATTTCGGGTCCACATTATTTTAAGCATAAATGAGCATTTGGAAAGTCAACTCGACGATAACAAAGGCAAATAGACTGCATCGAGAGAGTGAGAGAGAGAGAGAGAGATAGAGAGAGAGAGAGATAGAGAGAGAGTCGTTTTTGGCTGAAGTTTCTGTTCCAGTTTGCTGTCTGCTGTTTGCCATTTGTTTAGGTTGCGAAATGTAATTTTAATTTGATTTCAAATATGTTTTATTTGTTTTGATTCACGGCATCGAAATGTATTCAAACATTGCGTGATATCCGATATCTGTCGCATTGCAATTTCCATGTGTCTAATTCGTATATTTTTCGTCTGATTTCCAAACTCCTCTATATATACTAATTAATAATTTTGACTCGTAATTTTCACAGCTATCGCTTGGCATTCAAAGCCATCAATGACGAAAATTTTTGTATTCTCGAAATAAACCTCGGGATTTTTGTTTGGAAAGCAGTCAAAATCGGAGTGGGACTGCAGCTAAGTCAAGCCTCAAATATCTATATTTTTGTCAAAGTCAAAATCTTACAAGGTTTTCCACGACAGAGCCAGACTTATTTTTTTTTTAATCAAAGAATAATACAATATGACAATCATTTTATTTAGTTCAAATTGATTACTTTATATGCGAAAAAATAATTAATTATTCATTAATACGTTACTCTGTGTTATGCTTAATCTAACTAGAATCCAATTAGTTTAAATTGATTGCTTCTGTGAGAAGCATTTGCAGACCGTTGCTTCTGCGAGGACTGACGTTAAATAGACTTAATTCCGCACATTTAGTTTCATTTAGTATATATGTATATGTATATGTATAAAGGTGATTCGTTTTGAATTGAGACGGTATTTGAATGGGGTCGCGGGGCTTAAGAATTGAGCTTCACACGTGATTACGCCCGTGTGTGAAAGACCCTGGACTCTCGGACTGACCAGGAGGGGAAGGAGATGGACAAGGGCATGGGCGAGGGGGGGAAGTGGAAGTGAATGAATGGGTCGAACGCCACTTGAGTTCAATTAAAACCGCACTCGTGTTTGTTTGCACAACAAACACACTTGACCAGCTGAGCGTATGGCCATAGGACAACAACAACTCTTTCGCCCACGCAGCTGGACAGACGGGGGGCGGTGGGTGGGTGCAGAGCTTTCGTTGTTGGCCATTGTTTAACAATTAACCCCAAATTGAATGCAATTAAATAAATAACGGTGTTGAAGCTTTACGTAAACGTAAATGCAAACGCAAACGCAAAGGCAGAGGCAGTGGCAGAGGCAGAGGCAGAGGCAAACGCAGACGCAATCGCTCGTGGCGTCGTGCCGTTGCAACCTTTACCTTTGTTATGCCAATAGCAAACGGGCAGGTAAACACACGCACTTCTGTTTCGGCATCCAGCGCACATATGAGTGTATCCAGCTGTGTTGTGCAAATGAAATGAAATATTACGTATACGTCACGGCGGTCCATTTGCCAGTTCACCCAGACACACACACACACTCACACACACGCACACACTGACAACAATGGCTGCTGCTGACTGTTGTTCGAGTATTTGTTTAAGCCCATCGTTGTAAATGTCGCTCGCCTATTGGCAGTGAAAAACAATTTACCGAACATGCAGCCAGCTACAATGTCTAGGAGCAACAGCAGCGCAGCAACAGCAGCGCAGCAGCAGCAGCACTGCCAATTACACAGGCCAACAAAATGTCAGGGAATATTCGGCTGAATATATCTGAATATGAAGTTTGCTGTTGTGCTGCAGTTGAATGTGAAAAGTGAATGCAACAGAATGCCATTCCATATGACTGAATATATTTGAATATTCTCTTTTTCGATGTGCTGCAGTTGCATGTGAATAGTGAATGGAACTATTGAGCAACGATTGGAGCTCTTTGTTGGCTGCGATTTGGGCATCTTTGACGTCTTTTGTTGGGTTAACTAAGCAACTGTCAGTCGCCTTCTAAAACCTCAATTATGAATAAACTAAGGCACCTGCCTTTGTAACAGACAATAACTGAGTGATAAAAGTTTATTTATTAAATTGAAAATGTAATTTTTGACTAGCGCAACAAAGTTTTCGTCTGCCTGAAATAATTCCTTGATGAAATTATTTAGATAGAGGCTGGCTCAGTAGGGATCAGTAGGGATAAGGGACTGCAATAAAAACAGATTGATTTAAGATTTTATTTATTTCATCTTAAAGCCACGACACTTTATATGACCGAGTACACCAATCAACTATCTATACAAATTTTAATGAATCTTCCTCAAGTGTTGAATTTCTGCTGATGCCCAAGTCAGCTGCTAGGCTTTGCACAGTGAGCTCTTTGCTCAATTTTGATTGCAAAAATCATATACGAATCATCCAAGGCATTTCCATAATGTAAATGGCTTAAGGATCTGCATACAAAGTGATTCGTTGCTGATTGCTACTCTGGCTATATATTTTACACTTTATATCAATCACTGTCTGAGTGTTGGCCATAAATGCATCAGAGTTAACTTTAGCTCAGTACAACAAGCTGCTAGTATTTGATTGCATATGAAGCGATGATGGAGCTTATGAAAGAATTCACAGTGCGTATACGCAATCGAACTGCAATTTCTTACAGATTTGACTCTATATATTCATACCAATAATTAATATTAAATTTTATTAAATGAGCTATGTGATATTTTTTTAGCATTGAAGTATTAACTATAATTAAGCAGTTGCTGAAATATAATTATTACAAAGAGTATCAATTATGAGCGGAACTTAGATTTCAGGTTACTTCAAATAATCTTAATTGGCGAGGACTATTCCATTGTCTAATGTGCAATAGTTTAATTAAGCATCATATATTAATAGATAGATATAACTATATATTACACATATTATAAATATATATGTCGGAGGTGATAGTATTATAAAAATAGAATATCTTATCGATATATAGGCTTATGCATAGTATTGGGTAATATTGATTGAGTGCGATGTTAATTAACACTAATAGCGAGTGTGGTCCTGACAAGGTAGCCAGTTGGTTACGATGGATGTAATCGAACGTGCTAGTGAAAATCGGACAGTTGATTAGCAACAGGAAGAGGGGCAACAGTGCAGGAACACGCTGCACTCCACAAAATTATCTAACCTGCAGAAATATCCGACATATATATAAATATCATCTGTAATGCTTACCTGCCTCTTGCCAAATTTTGTTGACCAGTGTGACGCTGCGTGCTGCCTATTTGCGTGCGAATCGCCAACCCACTTGTGCATTTCAATACCGTGTAATTTTTTATTAGCCATTTGTAAATATCAGGGAATTAAAACTCGATTTTCACACACTTCATAATCAGAAAAGAGATGAAGGTCTCACTTTGAATCTGTTGCAATTAAACTCCATGTCTTTTGTCTCTCTTAGACTGTAAAAGGGCTGTTTCTTCTTTCTCTCCCTCTCTCTCTATCTCACCCTTTCTCTCTCTCTCTCTGTCATTCTTTGACAAAGACATTGCAACTTTTTGCTCGAGTTTAAATTTCGCATTTATTATGGCTGTCGCACAAACACACTGACGCAGACAGGTGTATGTGTGTGCGCGCGTGTGTGTGTGTGTGTGGACACAGATGCGCATGCATTGCTAAACCAAATAGAAATATTTCATAAAACGTATGAAAAGGCCAAAAATGTAGCTGGCACGAAACACGAAACGACAAAAGTCAAATGTGACTCTGACACGCAAAGTTCTTGTCACACACAACGATTTGTTTGATCAGGCGACAGTGGCTGCCATTTGTCTGCTCCACTCCACTCTGCTCTGCTCTGCTTTGGCCTGTTTGCAATCTCCGCCAGATAGTTGCTTTAAATTTGGAGCATATACACTCACATACACATGTATATGCATAGGTCTAATAGTGGGTATCGCCTGATGGGCCTTTGACAATTTATTGCCTGGTGTTTGATCAAATTGATTTGTATTGCGGCTGGCAAAGTGATTTGCAAATGAAATTGCATATGCTCGGAGAAGTGAAAGCCTGGCAAATTCATATTGAATATCGACGATTGTTTCGGGAGGGCGGAATATGTCTGAATATTTCTAGTAAATGGGCATTTCTCTCTCTATTACTTGAAATGGGAACGTGTTTTAGTCTGGGGTGTGAGACTCGAAGAGACTCGGTCTTCAGGCAAGGGTAGCTAAGTACTCATTCTGATAGCTATGCATACAGGGCTGTCCATATTCGACGAACCCATGTTTATTTATTTTTATTTTTTTCTTTGATTGAAGTAGATTTGTTGACATGAATAGAATATGTGTCAGCTTATCCTATGGAGTTATGTTTTTCTGAATAGCTTGTATAAATTTTACATCAGAAGTAGCTTTATATGGAATAGAAAGTTAGTCTATTGTCTATTATAAATTGTGAAGGACTCCAAACATTTCCAGAATAACTTCTTATTCACTAACTTAATAGTCGCATATGAGTAGACTCTCTCTCATTCTCTTCACTCTCTCTGTCTCTCTCTCTTGCTCTCTTACTGTTACTCCTCAGCTAAAGTCTATAGCAAAGCCTGTTGCGGATAGAGCTAATATTTGTTTGATTTACTGCCCAGAATGTGACCTATATTTAGAATCATACTCTAAATGATGTTCCACTAATTGATAAACCGCATATCTTCTTTCTTTACTATTTGCCATATTATTCTTTCTGCTTTGTTATTTCTACCCATTTTGATTCCTTTCGATATTGTCTCGAGTTAAAAAACACCAGCTCAACTATAATTAGTATGATTTAATCATCTATGAAACTTGGCTGTCACGGCAATGGCTGCATAAGAAAGTTCTTTTCTGGCTTACTTCACTTCCGATTAATTGCCAGCTGGCTTGTTTTTCGTATCCTGACTCGGTCTCTTCCTCTCTTAGCCAAGCAGGAAAAACAAAGATCGAAGTCAAGTTTTGTGTGAATTACATATTTATTCGCGGCAGAACCCTTGATGTCGGTGCTGGGACTGCGGACTGTGGACTGTGGACGCCTTTGTTTTGTTTCTTCTGCTGCTCATTAATTGTAATTGAAGTTTGTAATTAAAAAGTTTGCGCGCAGCCTGGAGTGGGTCTGGCCCTGGCTCTTTCTCTGGCTCTGGGTCTGGGTCTGGGTCTGGGTCATTAAAACGGAATGATTTCGAGTTGGCCAACAGCTCGGTAGAGACGCGCTCAGGCTGAGCACAAGTTTTGATTTAAATGGTGTGTAAACATTTTAGGACTTTCTTCTTTCTACCTAAATAGATATATTTTATCCGGCCGCAATGAAGTTATTGGCGTAATAATTAGCTTTCTGTTCGCCAAAGTCAACTCAAATGAAGCTATAAATTGGCAATGGAGCTCCAATAACTGTAAATTTATTAATATTGCGAATGCACGAGTGGCCGCAGCTCAGTTCGAGGCTTAAAGACTTTAACCGTTAACGCCATTTCACATATTCACACATTCATATATCGAACTTCATCATGTTGAATCAAAGGAAGAGCCCTAACAAGCTTTAAGCACGTGACATCGACGACTCAACCCCAACACAATCACGACAAGGCAGTTGGGCGTACCCCACTGCATGATACCTGCTTACAGCTGAGAGACTTGATATATAGGAATAGATATTACATGAAAAGCGAGTATGACAAATATCTCAAGTCGACTCAGCTCATCTCAAAGCATTCATAATCATTGCCATCACATAAACTCATATGCAATACTTATTCGCCACTAATATACCCCTCATGGCGCATTTTGCAGAGCATACCCGACCATATACAGCCAACCATGAAGTTGAGGCAGAAAGCGAGCCATAAAAGCCGAGCGACATATTAAATATGCGTGTCATGTGCATGTGTTTGCCTGTCCTGTTGTCACCTTTCGCTGGGGTGTTTACTTCAGACAACACTGTAGGAGACTTTTGTCTTTTTTATTAATCAAAATCAAAATCAAAATCAAAATCCGAATCAAATGAAATCAGTTCATAGTAAGGGTCAACATTTGATTGAAGCCATTGGGCTAGACGTCTGGTTTACACACGTTTGTAAATATTCCATACAAGGGCTATAATACTCATTCTCGGCTGGTAAATGGGTATATTGGTTTATTTACTTGTATAAGGATAAGAATTGCTGTTTATAATAGATGGAGATAGAGATAGATAGAGGTAGATAATGATTGCTGAGAAGCGAGATATGAGCTAGAGATTTATGGCAAGCCTTGGCTCGCATAGTTGAATATGCCCATTGGGAACTTAACAAGTCTGACGTATTTTCAAATGTTCTGGGAATTCATATTCTCGTGTAACCGTTAGAAATTGACAATTTCTATTTGTGACGTCTTCTCTGCCGGAGAGAAATGCTTGCATTGTTGTAGAGTTTCATAGCTGAAAAAAAGAAACATTTAGACAACGGAAGAAGGAGAACTATTTTCAGATTTACAGAAAAAACTGAAAGTCATATAGAAGATTATTGAGCAATAGCAAGTCTGAAAGTATAAAAACCTAAGAAAGGTTTAAACATGAAATACATAGCCAGAACAAGTATCATGACCGACTGTCGCGTTGCTATTTAATAAGTTATATGGAAGAAGGAACTTTTAATTCAAGCACTCCCGCTGCAGTGTCGTCTATAGGAATAACTTTAACATACGGTTGGAAGACACACGCTGCGTATACGTAATTTTCATTGATATGCGTAAACAGCCAAGAGAAGTGGAGAGAGGGGAAGAGTATGCATAATTTAGGAACTTATTTAAATGCGAGTATAGAATAAATGCTGGATTCTATGTTTTGCTTGTTTAGAGCCTAGTGCTGACCTTTGAGGAAACCTCCGAATAAATCAGATAGTGAACAATTTGGCCTGGCATAAATAATTTTTATTGCCCGTAGCTTGTAGAGCCTGGAGAATGACAGCGAGACAAGATTTTTATTATATTTCGTTTTTTTTTTTCAACATAAATTATAGGCAGCCATTAAGGAGAAGGGGGAGAGAGAGAGAGAGAGAGAGAGAGAGAAATTCTTCTACTCGAGCAGCTTTCTTTCTTTTGGCACAACTATTCAATCATGGCTGGAAGCTAGCGAAATAATTTGGAATATTCACATATTATGCGGGCGCTTCAGGCTTGGCTGAGCGCGCTTAACAAATGACGGCCATAAGGCCGAGTAATGTATTCTCTTTCTGTTTAATATGCTAATTTGATTAATCTCCATTGTGCGGGGAGGCAAATTAATTTCCGGATGTTCGCGTGCGCCCTCAAAAATGCTAACTACACGAATATGTTTTAGCAAATGTGAAGCATCTAATTCGAATTTCCTTACGTTTTCTTTCATTGGCTAGCCTTTGTTGCTGGCTAACCGAGTCATGTAAATCAGTTGGCTAGAGTCACCTGGCTGGTGCCCAATTAGGATAAACGTCGCCTCAGCCGCCGCGTGGGCGAGCAGGGGAAATGTTGATTTAAACGTGAATGATGGTCTCCATTGCCTATAAAATTGCCTTGTGGCCGAGTCGCCTGCGAGCGCCCTTCGTGCTGTGACAGTTGCGTGCGCCGCTCGGGGGCGTGGCATCGAGTCAAAGAATGCCACTGACTGCGGTAATGCGATTGGATTGTGTACGGCGCTTGGCTGAACTTCAATTTGAATTAGATTCTCTCGTGACAAGCAGCCATGAGCAGCAGTACCGTAATTTATAGCCATAACATGCAGCCAAACAAGATAGCTGAAGTGGGTGCCAATGCAGCATCAGAGGGAGCAATGCTTGCAATTTTTGATTAGAAATGTGAAATGTCATTCAACTAGCTGCTCGGGCTCTAGCCTAGCTGACATAAACTCGATCTAAGCACACAGCTCGCTCGACTCTGGCCAAATCTTATCGCTTGACTAACGAAGTAACGCCATTAGCCATTTGCTTGGGGCGCAACGACAAATAATAGCATAGTAAAAAAAAAATATACAACAACTAGCCAACAAGCCGGACATTAAGCAATAGGTGGCCAGCGGCGGGTGGCAAGGTCTAATGAAATTCCGTAGAAACATGTTCTCGCCTGATAAGCGACCATTGGTCAACGGGCTGCAGGATAAACCAAGTGGCATGCAATGCCTGGCCAAATGTGCACCACGCAGGCGAAGGCGCAGAAGCGAGCGTGACTTCTGTGGAGCGAGTATCATGGCTAAAGTCACATAAAATATAAACAGCTAAAATAGTGCACGAGAGTTGGCCGGGAGCGACTATGTTATACCCTCTAATATGAGAAATGCTTCCATTCAACTTGTGATCTAGTTACACGATCTGTACAACCTTTTTAAGAGCATGCCAACGATAGACATTTTGATTTTTTTTTTACTTATCAAGGCTCTACTATTTAAAGTGATATGATTTTGCCAATTTTTAGATTTTCTAAAAAAAAAATTATTTTTATGAAAGCTATAAGTAGACCTTCAGGATTTATAACTATAGTCTATATATCAAATTTTGGTGTCCTTAACTCAAAAGCCCTTTTAAAATATGCAAAAAATTGTTAATTGATAATATCGATATTTATCGATACTACGCAACTTGGAACTATCGGGAAAAAATGTTTATATTCTACTGCATATGATACTAAAGAATGAATATATCAAATTTCAAGTCTCTAGCTTATGTGGTTTACGAGATCAAAAGAAAGATAGAGGGAGTTGAGTACCTCTCCGCATGTTTCATCTATCAACTCCCTTTATCTTTATCTCGTATGTATAAATGTTTAGCCATATCATCTTTTGTCTACCACATACATTTGCACAACAACAATATACCCATTTCGAACACCTGCGCAGGGTATACGAATCACAAAAGCCTACAATTCAAACCGGACATACTCGCATATATTTTATGACATAATGAAAGGTGAAGGGCTATAGCCAAAGGGGCAAAAAAGAAAGAAAAAAAAGAAGAAGAGAAGAAAAAACATCTGTGCATTGAAGTTGAGGCTAAAAAGGATTAGCCATTTTCCTTGAAAGCATCTTTGACAGAATTTTTCAGGTTGTTTCCCGCTTGTTTTTATTTAACTCGCGCACCGCCAAACCCTTTTCGCAACTGGGCCAACTTTGAGGCATTTATGTTAATGAAAAGAAAACGCTTAACGCGCGCTCAGCACCTGGGCTGTTCAACATAAGCTTCATTGTTTTATTTGAAATGGGCAGAAGCCGAAACGTTTTCCGTCGCCTGATCCTGCGCTGAATTTTATGCAACGAAATGGGGTATACCTAGCAGACCGAAGCCCCAGCTCGCTCAGCGCCATTGTTTTGGCCCGAACAAAAGTAAGAGATAAACTTTTGTTCTGCGTGAACTTTTGCCGCGCGCTGCTGTGACTGTTGTTGTTGTTGTTGTTGCTGCTGTTGCTGTTGCTTTGTCATTTTTATATATTTACCTACAGAAAGTTTGTTTGTTGGTTTTTTATTTGGTTCGCATTTTGAAAAACCGAGTTAAGCATAATTCGCAGCAGCACAGACAGCTGAGTGAGTGCGGAGGAAATTGCTGTCAAGTTTCTATATTGAGTGACCCAATAAGAGGAGTAGATATAAGAGGAGTTGCAATAAGACAAAAATGGACTGAGATAGGAGATTGACTTTAAGCGTATTTTGAAGGTGTATTTTTAACATTATGTATGAATTATGCGATGAGTGAAGTATGATTACAATTTTAGATGGTTTGGTTCAGATTGTTGAGTCTCTGTTGATGTCCAACTCAGCTGTTGGTCGTAGGTGGGATTTTATAGGGCTTGCTTTAGTAATGTTGGGTTTGTTTAATCTAGTTGGGTATAGCTTAAAGTTTTCAGCAGAGTAAAGAAAATTCAAATTTCGGAGTAAAGAAAATTCAATTTGATTTTCTTTGGACTTTCACGTTACCTTTAAATATTTGCCTATTGCTAAATAATTTATAGCAAAATGGCATAGTGGATGGTATAGTGGTTTAGCTATGCCTTATCAATAACTCAAATAATTACCCAAAATCTCTTGACTGGCCAGCTACCGCTCAGTATGTTGCTCTGCGAGTGAGCTGTACCACGTTGATTTATTAATACATTAAAGTAAGTTTTCATGTTGAAATCGAATATCGTAGCTTATAAGTGAGAGTATGTCTAAATTGTTTATTATTCAATTTGGCAATGGCAATGGCAACGGCAACGGCAACGTCAATGGTTGAATGTGCTGCTCGTTGGCAATCAGGCGAGAGATGAGAAAGGCGCTCGAGTGCCGCCAAACACCAAAGCAATGAATTATGCAAAAATCTCAAGCGGCTAACGTGTTACAGCCCTGAAAGCCTGTCTAGAGAAGAAGCCAAGAAAAAAGAGGGGCGAAAAAAGAAAAAAATCAAACAAAATCGATTGATGTACAAATTTTTCTTAGCATCCGCAAACAATTTGCTGTAGGTGGGGTGCTGACGGGGGGCATAGGCGGCCTTTTGATTTGTGCCTGACTTCTTCATTGGCAGGCAGCTTCTAAATTATGTAGATTTGTTTTACCATAACGCTTGTCTGAGTGGGTGGGCGTGGCCGGGTGTGGATGGGTGTGTGTTTATGTGGTTTTTCCTCAAGTATCTTTGCCTTCGCTTCGACGTAGAACATTTTAAACCGTCATTAAGCTGCGCCCATAAATATCTGGGCGTCTTTTGCTGCCTCCGCTGCCGCTGCTGCCGCTGCCGCTGCTGCCGCTGCCGCTGCTGCTGCTGCTTTTCCTTTACGGCTTTTGCTTTTGACTGTAAAATTATGTAAATTTATTTGGCCAAAGCATTGCCCTTTTGCTGTTGCCTTTAGTTTAGAGCTGGCCTGGCCAACGAAACTTGTAAATTTTTGCTGAATTATGGCTAGGCGTAGACATCGGGCTAGTTAACTTTGTTTGCTGCTCTTCTATGTGTCACGTGTTCCAACTTCGATACTTAGCCGACGCGCTCCTCTCATTTCCCCATTCTCGCTTTTTCGCAGTTTCGCATTTTCTCGTTTTCTCTTTCATTGCCATCTCACTTGTTCATGCACTACATTTGATAGCAGAAACTTTTCCATCTGCTTAAATCAGTCGAAAATTAATTTAATTCGCAGTTTCGTTTAAAAAAGTTTTGCTTCCATGTAGCCTTATGATTCGCCCTCATCTCCCTTTTTATTTCGTAAATGCGCTGGAAATTATGCAAATGGGGTATATTAGTGTGATTCAAATGGAGTTGAAAAGAAACGTGGACTATAATATAACTTGATTTGTGTCATATTCTGGCGCCGATCTCGAAAACTATGTAAGCTAGTGACTTGAAATTCGATAAATATATTCTTGCCTATCGTGTGCAGTTGCTGAATTTTATTTTCTTTCGATATGTTATCTGCCTTCTTTATAATCGATAAATATCATTACTGTGACATGGTTTCAGAAGACCATTTTAGCTAGAAATGCTAGAAATGCTAAATTTGATATGAATACGCACCTTATGAATGTGTCCAACTTTAGATACCTCAAGTTGAAAGAGATAGAGCCTCTGGGCTGTATAAACAGTGAAGTTAGCTGTATGAAATATGTGTGTGTGATGATCATAATGAAGCAAATAGCTCTAAGCAGACTGCCGGGTATCTGGTAGTCGTTCACTCACTTTCGAAATCACCATTCAGGCACCGAATGAAATAACCAAGATGCAAAATTTTTAATTATAAAAGTTTGAATCGCAGCTCGCCTTGTCGCCTCGCCGGCAGTCAGTGCATCCATCAGTCCTTCTGTCAGAGCCAAAGAAACAATGCAATGCTGAAACCATTTGAAATTGTTGCAACTTTTATAACGCAGCGAATCGCTGATGCTGACTCTGACGCTGACGCTGCTGGCCTTGGCCTGCCCTGCCCTGCCCCGCCTCGCCTTGCCAATTTTACCAATATTAATTATGATTTCATTTCCGAGTAGAGTAGAGTCCGGGGGTACTTAACAATTGAGTGTTGAAAGTTTGCTTCTTGATGCACTTGCCATTAATGTGAATCACAGTCTGAATATGAATGTGAATGTGAATGTGAATGTCCTGAGAGAGTTTTGCTTGTGGCGTGACTTAATTAATTTTACATTGCTTTGAAATTCAACGCGCTGGCTGTCAGAAAAGTGTTCAAATGATAAACGAGCTAATTAATATGCGCTAAAAAACTTTCGCACTGACTGCAAATTATCGCTGGTGGCGCCCCAATTATGCATTGTGATACGCAAGAAAGAAGCTGAAGAAGCAATTGCTGTGGCCAACACAAAGGACTTCCAGCTCGAGTTGCTTTGGGTCGGTCAACGACATTTTAGCTCTGAGCTTCGGCTGGGTTCGGCAGCTGCATACGCAAGAATTGCATTAAAATTCATGTGAAATATATTGAGACTTGCATGCATAATGGTCACTAAAGTTTGAAATGTGCACAAAACTTGTGTCAAGTGTGCCACGCCCATACACCCATACACCCATACGTACCTACATACCTACATAGGCAGTGGCATGCCAGTGCTCAAATATGCAAATAGGCAACGTCAAGGCACACATACACAGGAAGAGTGAGTGGGAGGGGCGGGAGTGGGGGAGGGGCGGAAATTTCCTGGTTGCTCCAGTCCACCTTCGCCTTCGTTTTGCCATCCTTTTAGCTTCGCCTTTTGCGCTTTTAATGCATTTCTCTAAAAACGAAGCTCAAGTAGTTTTGCGCTCTATAAAATTTCATGCATAAACTTTAGCAAAATGCTAAAGTTTCTATAATTTAAGCCTAGCACGTATGCGATGTCCACTGTGTAGAGAAGCTTAGCAACTGCTCGAGGCAGCATATATACATAGTACACACATATATATATATATATATATGGTAGCAGAGTAGCTAAAAGCCAATACTTAAAATATCACTCTCAATTATCAGAAAACTTCAATGAGACTTGTTAATGGGCTTTAAGTGACAATATATGGCATGACCGTAAATATGAATTGAACTCTTGAACCGTTTTGCATTCGTCGATTGTGAGTGGGCAGGGAATTGAGCCAGGTAGAGTGAGATAAATAAAGTATTCTTAGTATTTTTATACGGCTTATAACTTTTATGTACACGCATATTCAAGTACAAATATATGAAAGTCGTCATGGTTTTTACTTACGTGTTAGCTCAACCCATTTGGTTGAATGTCTTAATAACGAGTGAGTGATAAGCAAACTAGAGCGAATATCGTACACTGAACAACATAAATTGAATATCGTGCAAGCATCAATTGGAGACTTTCATACATCGAATATCGCAGAGTGAACATAGTATGAGAAATATCGTAAATGATGAAAAAAATTATAAAAGTTAGTATGAGCGAATATCGTAAGTATGAAATTTTTGGTATCAAAAACAATCTATAAATATCTGCTGTAAAGAGAACACTTTATATTTATAAAATGAAACAATTTGTGAAATTTGTATTTATTTTACATCTAATGCTTTATTTTGTATTTGAATAATTTAAAGATTCCTTCTTATAATGTTTCTTATGCACAATTAATTTAGCATAGTTCTAGTTAATAATTAGTGGATTTTATAGATACGTGTTCTGGTTTTGTTTCTGTTTCGCTATCATAGCCACCAATAGCACTGAGAAAACTCGATTTGATGCACTTTTCATATGCGTTTTGCTTCGTGGTTAATTATTTATTCGTATATGCAGTAAGTACAGTCTAGTGTTAATATTATATTACTTTTCTGAAAGTTATCGAGCGATCGATCCTCGAATGCCTTAAGCTAATATATATATGCCTAGCCATGATTTCAAGTTGGTTTTTGAACACATATATCTATTTAATATATGTATGAAACACATTACTCAACTAGCCCAGGGCTTGACTCATAGATGGCGCCAGAAAGCCATCTCGACATGTGACTTAATCTGAGTGGATTTTCAAATGGTTTTAGTTCTATTGGAAAACATTAATTAATTAATTAATAATAAGTGATGGATGTAATCATTTTACAGTTGTCTATAAAAGTTTTGAAAAGAACAACTAATCATGTTGGTTTATTGTAAACGATATTGAGGCAGTTAAATACATAATTTGAAGTTAATGTTGATCGTAAATCGTATATCTGTAAAAAAGCTGTGTTTGCCGTTTTTTTTACTGCCCCGGAGCTTATTGAGATGATGTGCTTTATTCCGTACTGTCTTTACTTCAAGTACTACACTACACAGAGATCGCAATCGGATGTGCTTACATGTTAGCTTGGCCTATTTGCTTTAGTGGCTTTATGACGAATGGATAATATACAAGTAGAAACGAATATCGTATATCGAATATCGTATAACAAATATTGTGTGATGAATATTGTATGACGAATGTCGAATAGTGGATATCGTATGCCGAATATCGTACAACGAATATCGTACAACGAATATCGTAAAACGAATATCGTACAACGAATATCGTATATCGCTAGGTGATAAAGCTGCACAAATACAGCGCCCTTAATGGCTTTACTCTACACACAGTAATTGTAATTTTGTAAAATGCTTCATTTTGTATTATTTCATATTTTTGGGTTTATTTATGGTAATCTTGATATTTTGGTGGTACAACATGGTTCCTTAAACACTAAAAAATGTCCATTGAAAAACTCGACGCTATTAATAAATTAGTGATCATTGAGTGCGCTTAAAACTAAGTTGAGCGAAATAAAAGAAAACCAAAGAGAAGAACAATATATAAACAGAAATGTATTTGGTTATTTAAAAAAATATCTTACGGCTAACGTTTTACAATGGTGTTTCAATTTGGTATTCATGATTTTATTTTTTAAACTAAATAATATCACTATGAAATGCTGGCTTAATTTACATATATATTATTTACGCAGTGTAGTTTTTCTGTTTTCTGGTTTTTAATTCTGTTTGCTTTAATGAAATACACAAAATGTAATTCACATTCAAATATCTAATGCATATTTACATGACCTACTTCGACTGGATTATCCAACTATGGATTTACTGCTCTTACACATATAAACACACACATATATACGTAATATATATGTATTCTATATTCGTATATTGCATTTCGCATTTTATGTTTCCGATTTTATATTTCTCGTTGGTTTTGGTTTGCGTTTTCTTTTTTTGTTTTGCTAATTAAATCGCTGACAAAATGCTTGATAAATTATTTACATTGTATGTTGTTTTGTGTTTCTTCTTCTTCTTTTTGTTTTGCATAATTTTTACATATATTTTCACAAAAACTCATACTCTTTGGTTTGTTTTCCATGCGAAACAAAAAAACCAACCAAAAATAATTATTTATTCATTGAGAAAATTTAATTAAAAGTGCTTTACCTAAGCTGAGAAACTATTTTAGCGAATGCAAAGCGTCTTGCACAGGCCAACAAAATTTTAGGTAACAAGAATCGAGCATATTTGAAAGCTGAAGAGATCCAATATGTGGATATACTAGTTCAAAAGTTCAGATTCTGTTAAGAAAAGCGCTTTCTGGAGTCTATAAAAATATTTTTTTTTATTTTAAAGGCAGTAGTTTGAGAGAAATTTAAATCTTAGAGAACCAAGTGGTTCTCTTCATTCTGCTGGTTATTCTGACTCAGAATCCGATCTGTATACTTAAGCTCTTGGAATGAGTTAAGAAGGACAGTTTAACACATATTGTGGGCCTATCATATTCATCGAAGAGGAACGCCAAGTGAAGTCGGCTTCTTGTTTACTAAAAATTCTGTTGGCCTGTGTAGTGTTGCCTATCATATACTACGCGTTCGTAGTAGTTAGCAAATAAATACAATTTAACTTTAATATATATGCAAGCCTTAGCCAATGCAGAGTCAGTGGAATGTCCATGCTTACCCCAAGCCCAGTCGCAGTCTGTCGAACTGGCTGTTCCGCAGGCCGAAGACGAGCAGCAGAGCGCCAAGCTGCAGCAGGCAGTGGGGCAGAGCATTTTGTAGACTGCTCAGAGCCCCACTGTTGCTTCTCGACTTCGAGCTGGCCACAACTTCCGCATCCTCGGGCGCAATGTCCATGCTATTGCTGGCGACTATAAATTGGAATATATCGCTGACCTAGGATAGGTGAAAGTAAAGTAACAAGGAAAGCAAATGTATGAATATATAGATATGTAGTGGGAGAGATAAAAAAGAATAAAGACGAATCCTATATAAGAACTAATGTTTTTAAATGATAGTCCGACTTACCTCATTCCAGCCATATCGGTTCTTGGCCTGAACAATCGCTTCATAGTAGGCGCCTGGATGCAAGTGCTTGATGGTGTACGACATGATGTGGGTTAGTGGCTCGGAGGCTGGACGATGTTCGGGTGTTAGTATAAAGTCATGCCATCTGCCTGGCTGCTGGAACGTGTCGTTCATCTGCGAGTCAGGAGCGGGAAATCAAAGTGAAGTTAGCCTTAAGCAAACTTGATATTTGTCCATTTTCACTTACCAGCACACGTCGATAGAGCAGGCGCACCTCCTCCAGAGGCGGATAGCTGTCGATTTTCCATGTCAAATTGTAGCTGTCCGACGAGCGACCCCACTTGGGCGAATAGAACTCGGCCGGGCCTGGCCGTCCCGAGAGCTCCATATATTTGCGTGAGCGTCCCAAAGAATTGTCAGCAACACAGCTGTTTGGATGAGATGAGGAGAGTTGAGTTCAGAAATTGTTTCTCTATTAATTCTCTCTATTAATTCTCTATTAATAACTATGCTCGTTTAGCATGTAAAAGAAGTCTATTGCTGCGCTTAAGCAGCTCGTAGTGAAGTTCAAACTGGCCAGAACTGTCAGCCAGCAGAGATACTTGACGACGGATGGGTGCTATGGAGTCAACTAAAGTCTGCCCTGAGTGGACTATTGGCAAAAACAGAAACTTTCTCGGCTATATGTGAAATGTTTTGTCAACGTGGCCAAAGTTTCAGCCAGACTGACATTGATGGGCCACAAACTTGTTTGTTTCAGCAAATGGCCAAGAGACGCTCGAGCAGGGCAGGTGGCTGAGCAGCTATATGTATCTGATGAGTATGTGTGTGTGTGTGTGTGTGTGTGAGTGTGTGTGTGTGTCTGTGTTAGCTGTCCTTCAAGTTCTGTCTGTTCTGTTGCTAAAGTTGCCCAACTCTCACCTGTAGTTGCCAAAGTCCTCCTGCTGGATGTGCCTTATGGTCAGCGTGTGTCGATTGGCTCTTGTATTCATAATGCGTCGATCGGTTGTCTGTATGGGAAATGAGTTCTGATACCAGGACACCTGTAACGATAAGCCATGAGAGCAAACACGGTAATTATGATTGATAAACGTGATTATGGGCTGCATTATAAGTAGTAGCAGAACTCTAAGACATTATCAAGAGCTCAACGCACCGTGGCCACTGGATCCGCGTAAACAATGCAGACGAGCTTCGCCTCGAATCCTTCGCCGGAATGTATCCAGGATTTCTCCACCTGAATATCGGGTGGGTCTGCAGAGTGGATAAGAGTGGATAGAGTGGATAACTTTTAATTAATTTTGAATATTCAATATGTTTACTTTCACTTATTATATTTTCATAAATTGCTTTTAATTGGGAGCTGAAATGCGAAGCCTTTGCCATTCATTAAAAAATGAATGAATATTTCACTGCATTTGCTGACACTAAATATTTTTACTGCTTATGAAATATGCAGAAAATTTGCATATAAAAAAGAAATTCTAATCAAAATATATTCACATTAGAAAATATTTATAAAAGAAGTAACAAAACTGTTAGTAATAATAATAAATTTATAATCAATAATTGCGTTTGGTTCTGCTTAAAAAAATATAAATAAAATATTTATAATAAATTGACTTTATATTTAAATAAATATATTAATGATTGGCTTTTTTAATCAATGAGTTCAGATTTCAATAATGATGTAAATAGTGGCTGCTAATAGCATAAATTCAGATGATTTGGAAAGTATATTTTCCAAGATTTCAAATCAGAACCTTGAATCAGCTCCTAACTTAGCAAAGTCCTAAATTGCAAATACAAATTTTCTTAAAATTTTCACAGTCCTCTGAGAAAACATTAGTTCTTCTGCTTACTTTTTGCTTAGATAATTGGATTATATCGCAGTAAACATTTAGTAGAAACTTAAAAGTATAAAATGAAGACAGTTGTTGTTAATAACCAATCAATTTGCTTTTATATTAAATTCGCAAAGTGCATTAAAAATTCTTTGAAAATTCCCACTCAACTGAAATGGCAAAGTAAAATTTGCAGTGCAATGTGAAATCTAAATTTACTAAATATATATCTATATATAAAAATTATTTATATAGCTGCCTTAAATATTCTCACTAAACTGAAATGGCAAAGCAGAATTTTGGTTGCAAATAATTTGTACACAAATAAATAGTAAATTTCATAGTCGAATTGTGAAAGGTAAAACAATATATCAATATGTGTATATATGCATATTTATAGATACACATATATATGTAAGTGCTAGACTTACATAAAACGTCCAGGCGCATATCGACTGTCACTGGGTCCCCGACTCCATTGTCGGCGGTGCATTGATAGACGCCCGCCTGCTGGCGCTCCAATTTGTCCAAGGTGAGGATAGGGCCATCGCCGATTCGGGCTGGCGATTTACCCGTGCCGCTCTATAGGAAAGAAAGAAGTAGAAGAAGAATAAGAAGAAGTGAATTGCTTGGCAATAAATGTAAAGTCATTGAGGGCGAGAGTACGAGATGTCAAAAAGTCAACTACAGTTGTCAACAGAGAGCGAAAAAAAATATGGGAATGAAAACGACTTCAAGATGTGTAACAGAGGAGTTAACCCGTTGTTTCTACAGCTAACTGTAAGCAACCAAATCGAGTACAAGCCGAAAGAGTTGGTGGAAGGGGGAGAAGAGGTGGGCGAGGGAGAGTGTCACATGAGGCCATGTAGACGTAGCCGAGTCTGCCTCTTGGCTGAGACAGTTGTGTCGTCGTGGGCCAACGGGGAACACGTGTCGATATCAGCTCGAAAAGCAAATAGAAAATCGAACTTACATGCTGTGGGTCGTGTTAGGGCTGCCGGAAATGGCACTAGATTGAAGCGAAATTAAATGACATACAACTTCTTCGTCTGCTTCTTTCTGCTTGGAGTGTACACACGCACACTCCCGCACTCCCGCACACCCGCCACTGGATCGAGTGATTGAGCTTTGGCCATGTCAAGAGCAAAGCATGCAAGCAAACAAATCGAACGGAAATGTCGAAAAGTGCAGCAAGCCAAACGTTGTCTCTGCATTGCCAAGCAGAAGGTGGAACCTACGAATCAGGTGGCAGAAGGTTGATAGTCAGTCAACTTCCTACACATACAAATATATTCCCCCTCTCCGTCTGTCTCTCTCTCTCTCTCTCTCTCTCTCTAGCGCTCTCTATGAGCACATTTTGTCACTTGTTTCATTGAAAAGTTGCCAAATCTCTATTTCAATTGTTGTTGTTCTTCTGACTGAATTTCTGTTTAGCTGCAGTCGAGGGCCTTAACTTGGGCCAAAGTTGACTTCGAATGGAATTCAAGGCGAGCTTATGAGCTGATAAATACCCTTTATTAACTCATAAGCCTGCCTTTAAGCCATTCAACTAACTACTAGTTAGGAACTGTCTCATAAATTGTCTGATAAATATGTTAATTCTGTTCATCCTACACTTATTCCGGCTTTATGAGTTATCTGATGAGTGATAGGACTCTATCTATCATTACAATGGAATGACATAGTAGCTCTGCGTAGTGGTCAGGGTATTCCTTAGTTGGTCATTGCCCATAGGAGCACTCTTACTTGCTTTCTCTATGGTTACATCGAGTTCTTGGCTTAACACTTTGGCAGAGCTCAAGGACAACGTGTGAGGTGTCACTGTTGAACTAACATTGCAAATAGTGGAATTGGTTTCTCAAGCGAGGCGAGGGGTCATTTGAAATGATGTGGAATATTAAAATGTTTCTGATTTTATTCATGAAACTACATCTACATTGTTTATGCCGCCTCAAAATGAAGTCAGAAACAACTTGATAAATTCAATAATTTGTCATATTTTGATATTTGCATATTCTATTCCTTGCTCATCCATCTCTAGATGGGCTAAAACTAGAAATCGGGATTATGTGTATAGAATGGTGAAATGGGGAATGTATATTTGTACACCTTTGGGGACTGGCAACTCTTGGGCTACTCAAGTAAAGAGCAAATACTAACCTTCTTGGTCCAGTAAATGGATGGCACCGGATTGCCCGAGCCCTTGCACTCCAGCGTAATGGGTCCGCCCTTGCGCGCCTGCAATTGCCCAGATGTGGGTATGGCGCGCACGCTGGGAGGCACTGTTTAAAGAGCAGAGGAATTTATTTAACACATTTTTGTGAATCTCAATTTCAAGCTGAGTTGGTTGCATTAGTTTGTTTGTAACTGTAAACTCACCCAAGATTTCGACCGTGTGTACTTGATCCCGATTGATTTTGTCACTGATTTGGCAGACGTAGTCGCCAGCGTCTTGTGGCTCCAAATCGGATATCTCTAGATTATAGCCATCTATCAGTCTCACGCGCTCATCCCGTGTCACCATAATGTTCGAGGCGGTGAGCACATTTGTGCCGCGGCGCCACAACAACACGAAATTGCCTGCAAAGGAGCATCGAGGAGACAGCCATATAGAGAGAAAGAGAGAGAGAGAGTGGGAGAGAGGGAGAGAAACACACAGAAAATATATGAAAAGGCGTTAACAAAAATGTCAGCGTATGCTCTACTTCATGTTATTTTTGTTGTTGGTTGGAAAATTTATTGTTAAATACCGCAATACAAATATTAAGAGACAGTTATACGACGAGGGTTGCACGATTAGAATGAGGCGTAACAGAAAAGGCAGAAGAGGTTATGGAAACTAAAGAACCTTTCTTTATTATTAAATAAGATGATGCCATCGCAGCTTGGATTTATGTTTAAGAACTGTCTAAAAATCATTTTCCTTAAGCATCTTATGATACTCCTTCTAGATCTGAGTAGAGTTTATTACAATATCTCCAGTTGAGAGCTCACTTTGATATTCATTTAACACATAGTAAAACAGTTTCAAGATCTTAGAGCTTCTATTAGCTGCTTAAAGTTTAAGTTACAAGTGACAATCAATTGGGGACTGTGTCAGGAAGAATACTTTTGAAACAGCCCTCGCACTTTCAAAAAAGCTAAATAAATGACATTCAAGTGGGCAGCAGAGTTCAAATTGTAGTTCTGTTTGTAGACTAGCCACATAGACAAATATAGAGCGAGATAGAGAGAGAGAGAGAGAGGTAGAAAGAGATAGCCTTATATATATAGATATAATATAAAGCCATCTATCTAATATGCTGTCCGCTCTTGGGTCTGTCTGCTAAGCTGTGTACAGTCTCTTGTTTGGCTATCCAATTGGATGCTGTCTCTTGTCTCTTGTCCGTTGTCTCTTGTCTGTTGTCTGCTCTGTCTTCTGGTGTTTTCATCTATTTTTTAGTGTGTTTGCTCATATAAATGACATAATTTCACAGATGTTGCCAACAGATTTTTTGTGCTTTCGTTTTTCTTTCCCATTTCTTTTTGCATATTTTATCTAACTTACGTTTCTTTATGGCTGGCAAAGCATAAATTTGTTAGACGCGTTTGCCCAGCGCATAATTTATTTATTTATTATTGTCTGAGTCGCTCCACTTGGCCATCTACAATAACAAACCGTTCCAAGGCATTGAACAATTCGAGCACCATAATTCGGTTTCAGCTTTAAAACATATTTTCATTTGCTAGCAGTTTTACTATTATCTATATGGATATATATGTATGTAAGACTGTCGCTATATATTAAATTTAATGGTAAAGCAGAGCAAAGTCTATAGAGAATGTTTAAGTCAGTGGGAGTGCTCGACTAGCATATACCTTAACCGTGCCAAATCTTAAGATTTTGGTCTGGCTCATGTGCAGCACAGCAAATAAATCTTTTTAAAAACTAAGTCAACTAACTTTCATCTTAGTAAAATGTCAAATTGAAAAATGACGAAAATTTATCAGCATTATAAAATTTCCTCTTGTTCTTCGTAGGCTACATTGCAAATTGTTGCTGTAATCCGATTATTTATGAATAAAATAGTAATTGACTGGGAAATTTGATGAAAATACATATAGAGTCAAAGTTGTCAACGGCAAATTGTAATGCTAACTGCATTAGGCCCTGTAAAGGCCAACAACTCGAATTGGCCACAACATTTGTGGGGCAGCTTGGCATAAACCTGTTAAAAATACAAAGCAAACATACACGAATGCTTGGGACAGCTCATAAATATTTACGTGAGCGAGTGAGGGATAAGGGACCTTCAGAGGGGGAGAAATACAAAAAAAAACTGTCTCTTATAAGCCTTTATTGGAACCCTGCCCTACCTAAAGGGCGCCTATAAAATCGACTTAAACGCACACAATCATCTTTTTATGACTTTGATTATTATTGAATCCGATTGAAATTTCGTATTGCTCGCTCGTAATTGTACTGCAGTGGAGTCTTCTGGTGGGCGGAAGGTCGGAACGGCCTGGCAAAAGGTTTGTTTCATTCAGCTCGTCGTCAGCTGTGTCCATCCCCTGCCGAAGTGTATTCATATTATTGAGCTCAGCCCACATTTTGGCCAATAAAAATGGAGTTTTATTTATATTTATTTTATAACTGTTTTATTTGTGAAACATGAGTTTGTGCCAAAGATGTTGGCAAATTGGAAGACCTGAAGCTGAAGCTGCTTGCAAGTGTTTGTAACAGTTGAGCTTAGCTGAGAAGTTGGCACTAAGAGAAGTAAGTGAACGACTATCAGACACCCGGAAGTGCACATCTATATATAGGGTATTTCTCAGTTAGTCTCTTTGTTCAGCCTCACCTTTTAAATTGTTTAATTGCATTTCCTACACAACTTTGTTGAGGCAGTCCCCCAGTTGCCGCAGCTATTCAGTCATGCTCTTTACCTGCTGTGTTTTCCTTATTCTTTTAGCATTTGCATGACGCAGGGCTTCGCCGACCGCTTGATACTTAATTTCTTTTATTGGATTAAATACTATTTCGCCCTGGGCCGCCTTGTCTTTCATTCTCAATTGTGTCAATTAATCCATGTTTTTTCGCCTTCTCCCTCCCGTTATTTACCGCAGTTGGCAGGTAATTTAATAGCGCAATTAAACCGTCCCGTCGCATTCGCTTGCATTAAAGACTAATTGGGGATTAAATGCAGTAAAGCAACGACAACAGTCCGAGTTGAAATAATGTTTGCCTCCTACACATCGATGTTTGTTTTCCTATTAGTTTGTTGAGTAAACACAAACATATGTCACGAGACTTGCTTATTTTAGCACCCATTGAAGATGAGAAGTCAACACTCAACAATCTTGAGGCTGCTTATTATGAATCTGTCTAGTGATTCAGAGGGGTATATTCGTTTTATATGACTGTGAGTATTGAAGGAATTGAAATAAAAATTGATTAACATATATTGTTATCTATCTATCTATCTTTCTGTCTATCGGTTCAGCATTCGTCCGTCTATCTTTTCCTGTCGATATATATATGGTTCAATCTCGAGATCTTTAAGAGCTATAGACTTCATATTTGATACGTATATTTGTATAAGCTAAACGAAGAACATTTTAATTCCCTTTTTCCGATATCTCATTCTTATATTATAAAATCGAAAAAAATCGATATTTAATGTTTAAGCATTGCTTGAGCAGTTTTGCAGCTGGGCGCAACAAATTTGATATGTAGGGCTCTATACTATATATACAGATTATGCCAATCATTTATTTAATACTCTCCTTTAAATTAATATAAAATTGTAAAGTCGTGGAATTAAGTAAAAATTAAATGCTAGAATTGTGCCTCAATCAGTCTATCATAATAAAGGACTGCAAGTGTATGTATGCACACACACACACACACACCAGCCCGTAGATACACGTATATGTGTACAGAACGAGCTCAACAGCAGCATTAAGCCCCCTTCAGCGTCTTATCTAGTCAGGCATATCCCATCATATTATTGTAATGTAATATCAGCAAATATGAAAGCTGATTAAATTCGCACATTTCAACAACTCCAACAATATTATTTAAGGTATGTGAATAAGTTTGCTTAAACAAATATGTGTGGAACGACAATATTTCAGCTGTTGATAGAATGCGTAGCATTTATCTCCTGCTGCTGCTGCTGCTGCTGCTGCTGCTGATGCCGGCTTCCATATGGCCCAATGATAACTGACAGCCTCAACAGATTTCGGTCGCATTGTCGTCGAAGCCGTCAATGTTCAATTTATTTTCATTTCGCTGAACGCAACGAACGGACGAACGACTGAGCGACCGAGCGACCGAGCGGTTGGTTAATTGCATTTTATTTATTGGCTTGTCAACGGCAGCTGCAATTAAAACTCTTTGCAACAATTTCTGCCTTTAAACTAGGTCATTTTCAAGTGTGTATGTATACGTGTGCGTGTGTGTGTGCGTGTGCGTGAGTGCGAGCCGCCCTATGATAAATGATTTCTGCGCATTTTTTATTTATTTATAAATGCTTAAAATGCTTTTACCTTCACAGGTGTTTAAGCGGCCGCTCTGTGAATTTATAAAAATTGCTTTTGAAGTATTGGCAAATTTGTTTGTTTAACAGCGAAGTGGGATCCTTAAGTTCGTGTACAAAAGTTGAAAAAATGTTTAATTACTCTTTGAATCACATTGAATCAATTGGGAAATGCGATTCAAGTTTCATTGTTTCAATTATAAATTTTTGTATGTACAAGTGAATTTATATTATACTATGTATTTAAAGAGTCTGCCCTATATATATATGGTGTAAATAAATAGCCTGAGTACGTTGAATTGAATTCATTATTGAACCAAACTACAAGCCAAACTTTTACAAGCGGAACTTTGATCTGACCTTCGATAGGACGCAGTGGGCACTTTCAGAGCTTCTCGAGGCCATCTATAGCAAGCCAAGGAAATTGAGTTGCCAATGGAGTCAAGTTCCTAACGTCAAGGACAACCCTGAAAGTATTTTCCACATTGAATCGTAATGGAAAACGAAAATACGATTTACTTGAGCAACCTTAAAGCTCAGCAACTCATAGCCAATACGCAGCCAAGCATTAACTGCAATGCTCAAATCGAATGGACATGGCCAAAATCTAATGCTGAGCTGCTGCTGCTGGCATCAGCTTGATATAAGCTAACTTGAGCTCGTTGAGCCTAATGAAGCTTAGACAGGGAAACTGTCATATGAGAGAGTCCTATATGAGAGGCACAAGAGGAACACTTTGAATGCACCTCTGCAAGTCGACTTTGGCGTCATTTGCACGATTTATTTTCGGCAATCAATAGCCAGATTTTAGAGTCAGCTGGCTAATGAACAGGGCCCACAAATTGAAACGTCCCACCCATTATCAGAGATTGTCTCCCTATAATTCCTACAAACGAATGAAACATTTTCAATAGATTCTCGGTTGGTTGAAAATATGAACAAAAGTCGTTTGAGCATTACAAAGAGCTTTGAAGGACTTAATTTGCCAAAATTATAGATATAATTCCCTGAAAGTGCACTAAGCAATGCACTTTTTACGAATTTCGCGCTATTTTCTTTTTATCTTGACTCGAAATCGATATGGATTTGTCTCTTTTCTATGACTGAAGACCCTTTTGCTATTATTGTTTCCTTTTGTAATTGAACTTTAATTTTTTTTTTTTTTTTATATATATTTTTATATATTTTGGACATTTAACCAGACCCCAGTTAGAGTCGAATATCTGTATACCTTTCTCTAATAATACTTGTAAATATTATAATTTAATATTTATTCTGCTTGGCATTTCCTAAATTTAATGTCAAAGCAGAGTTTAAATTTTGGCCACGCCTATTGCGAGCTGCCTCTTGCCCACGAACGACTTTAATTATCGAATTGGATTTGTGTTTATAAATTTATAGCTGTCATTTGATAAATATGCTGCTCGTTGGCCTGTGCAGGGAAACGACGAGCGACAAGCTGTTGACAGCTGTTGGTTTTGCATTGTTGCTCAGTTGATGTTGCTCTCTCCCACTCTCCCCACTCTCACCCTCTCTCTCTCTGGTAGCCATTGTTTATGGATGTTTTTGTAAAATTTATGCAGAGCGACATTTTGGCTAGCAACATATTTGCATATTTGTTATTTGGCTTTGCGGCTTACGGTAATCGAACGAAATGCGATTGGCATTTGCGATATTTAATGCCAATAATAATGATCTATTAATTATGCGAGCTTCTATGCGAGTTCTCGATATGCGTGCTATTCTTACCCAGATTCTCGACCTGGCAGGGCAGCACCAGAGTGTCGCCCACGACAGCGCGGTAGGTGTGGCCGCGCGAGAGGAAGCGCGGCTGCGCCGCAGTCAACGAGGTGGAGGAGGCCGCAAGGGGCTGGGCGCCGTTGTTACCTGAAAGTAGAAGAAGAAGCAGAAACACATTATATATGGATACAAGTATAGGTGGTGGCTGCTATCGGTTATAATTTTATATTCCATTGAAATGTCTTTCAATTAACATAAAAATATATTGCCGTACTCCCGGCTCATGGCTCCCCGGCTGCTCGTAAGCATCGGCCCAGGCGCGTATCGATGCCACCTGATATGCTCAACGCTAATCGGCGCCGCACTCTGCTGCGCCAGCAGCAATAGCGCCATTTGGTTTCCTTGGGGCATCGTTTGGTGTGGCGAAAATGCCTTAAGCCACTTTCAGCGACGTCTTAAGCTCGTTTGACTTAGGCCAGACATCGAGACAGTCAGACAGCCAGCCAGCCAGCCAGCCATTTAGCCAGTTAGCCAGTTAGCTAGCTGGCCAAGACATGTTCGCCTTTGCGCATTGGCGACAAATGTGCGCGACGAGCCAACTAAAGTCTGCCCCCAAGACCCTAAGCGAACTTTCAGTAGTTGCTCAAGTTCTTAGCTCAAACAGCAACGCAGCGTGACAAATTTGATTACAATAGCTGCAACAACAACAGGATTCGTGGAAGAAACAGAAAATAAAAGTTTGCCATCAAAAAAGCGCCCCGAGGAGCAAGTAAGACTGTTGGCATTAAGCAGGCAGGTACTGGCAAAAAAAAAAAAAAACAACAGTTCGAGAGTGTGTGCTAGCTGGGAGTGAACGACTAGCCAATACCCGGCAAATTGTGTGGAGATGCCATTACATGACAGACACATGTATAAGTAGTAAAATGCGACAGCTGCTTGTGTTGTCCGTATATCTCTCCTTAGAAAAGGTTGCTAGTGGTCCCATTGAACTCGGGCTCTAGCTGTGCGATCTTAATGATATTTGCAGGTATTTAATATATCATCCCACTGTGTGAATGTAGTAAAGTGTGAAGGCTCTACTCTTTCAAATGAGTTGCTATATCTTAGAAGGAATGAATGCTGATATCTGATAAACGACTCCCACTTCTTCGGGATATTTTCACAATCAAGAATTTACATACCTTATTGAATCAAACACAATCGAATGAGCTTTCATATCCTAGAGAGAAGGGACACAGATATTCTAACTCATAGTATAGTTGTAAAATGTTACCTATATTAGTTCAGATTAATTTCCTTATCAGAAATTTAAATACCATATTCAAACACGTCTGCCAAATCATAATGCCCCTTTGTTAATGGCTACAGGGTATCAAACTGGCTACATCAGCAAATTTGTCTTGCAGTGCTCCCCTGATGCCTCCTGCCCTCTCTCTCCATCTCTCTCACTCCCCCAAAAGAGATCGCGTATACGCACTGACTGCACTTTTGCATTTTTACGACGCCCAGAGACACATGCTCTGGACATTGGAAATGTTTTGCAAGACACGGCCAACATCTTAGTTGCTGTTCCGGCACCGCCACTGGCACCGACTCTGGTCCTGGCTGTGGCGCTGACACTTGGCTAGCAGGTGAATCTGAGCTGGAGTTAACCTTTCTTCGACTAGTGTGCTGTGGCTGCACATTGCTCGGTTTATGACCGCAACACGAAGCAAATAACTTGGAAATTCGTGTGAAGTGCGCATTAAATTCGCCCGGAACTTTAAAGCTGAAGCGGACGGAGCTGAGAGTGAAGTTTATTTGGTTGAGTTACTCGATACACGACGAGGCTACCCCAAGTTTTAATCAAAGGAGCGTGGCTTCACTTCTTTTGAAGTCGCTGTCAAACTGTGCTCAACGGCACCGCGGGTGCCACAACATCAATATCTCTTTCAAAGTCCAAGATGTGGGAGCTGTAATGACTGAGGCGGACTACTTTGAAGCGCACAACATGAATATTGGTAAATAGATAAACATTTTCTTGTCAGCACAGAGTGCGGGAAGTACTTGTACGGTGGCCAGAAGAAAACTTTCAGCCTCTCAGCAGGAACTCTTCGTCTTCGCTGAGCCTCAAACGAAATGTGGCAGAGCCTTGGACACTTGCACTGCATGCCGCATGCCGCATGCAGCTGGCCTTAAATTGCATGCATGAAATGCATACGAAATTTAAGCAATTCAAGTCGAGCTGGCTGCGAGTATCCGAGTAACTAAGTGTGCTTCGGTCGGGTATGCCCGGCCAAGGTAGAGGGAATGACAGCTGGAAATAAGATGTGTCAAAGCTGGGCTTGACTGTGAGTGCTATAGTCGGGTCTGAGTAGAGTTGATGCAGTCAAGGTATGTGAAAATAAAAGTACTCTAGTCGGGCATACCCGGCCAAAGAAGTTAAGTTTTTCAATTTGCAAGAGATTCAGTTAAGATATTCAGTAACTAAGACTGCTCTAGTCGGGTATGCTCGACTGGCGCATGCATGGAGAGGTCTGGCAACTCTACTCCTCAGTCAAGGCAATATAAATCGGATTATCAATATCAGTCCGAGCTCGCCCTTAAGCAGCCTGTTACATACGCATCCATCAGCAGCAGCATACCCCATGTGCCAGCCATTTGAGTGGTCTTCCCTGCATACTGCAGTGCACCCACACTCTCCAGGAGTGCAGACACTCAAGTTGAAACAACTTTCATCAGTCTAAGTGTGTTCGTCTGTAAATCAGTTTGCCGCGTCGCTCACTCAGGCAGCTTTGCCGAGTGGCTGAAACTTGGATTTGTTAAGCTTTTATCTAAATTTCATTGCTCCACCTTTGCACACTCTGGCAACTATAAGTGATATGATATTCGAAAGATGAAATCTACAAGAAACAAAATTCGCAGGCGCAAATTCTCGTTTGACTGTGCTAGCAATATGTTGCTGGCGTCTCTTTGTTTGCCTTCAAGTAAGAGTATTTCCACGTCGTTCAGTTGCACTTTCTTGGTTTTTTGTTAGCTTTGCACGCTTCTGCGCCGAGTATCTGCTCAGCGCTGAAAAATGAGCTGCAACGTCTATCCCTTTTATTTTTTGTTGCATGCCTGGAATTAGGTCACACACACACACACACACACATAGAGCGCAGACAGTTAACGAAAACAAATGCACACCTGCTCTGTATGCATGTGTGTGAGTGTGTGTGGTATACTTTAGATTTGTGCTCGAGTGCTTACCACAAATGCCTGTCGTCTGCGTCGTCACACAACAAACTCGATTTTAAAAAGCGCAGTTGTTGCTTGAATAATTTATCTAAAACACACACACACATGGACTCACACTCGCATATTTTGAAGTGTTCAGGTAGGCAGACAGGTGAGCTGGCAGCACAAACACTACACAGCTCCGCAGCTTTTACTCGACGAGGCAATGCGGTGCTGTGGCTCTGTGGCTCTGTGGCCCTCTCCCTCTCTGTATGTGTGCGTGTGTGTGTGCCGATGTGTGAATGTAGTATTAGCGCTTTGCTTTTGTTCATAAAACGCTGCGCCATCCTTTCGCCAAAGGGCTTTGTTAGCAGCACGCACCTTGCCACAGCAGCAGCAGCAGCAGCAGCAGCAGCAGCCGGCAGACATTTCAATGCGAATGTCATTCATATCGAGTGTTCACGCTGCTCCAATTTCGTGCAGTTCCACAGTATCTCTGTGTGGGTTTTAGCCTCCGTTTCTAGCCATTTTTTCGTTTGAGTCAAATATTTTGTAACTTTTGCTGAAAAACAGCTGCTCAAACAGATGATATGCTTGTTTGCGCTTAAACGCGGCGCTAGCTTTACGTTTTGTCGAAATTGAATTTGCAATTATTATGCTCTGTGAAGGGTTCTGAAAAGGGGCTTCAAGTTGTTATGCAAATTTATATAGCACTCAGAAGGTGTCTTAAATGAGTCGCGGTATTCTCAAGCAGAAATGACATTTCTATTCGTCATGCTCTGACTTGTGAAAGCGGCGTTCTCAAAGGTTTTTAAAGCTAGAGACTTGAAATTTAAAATATATCTTCTTACTTAAATAAGGAAAGGAAAATATAACATTTTGCTTCGATTCACAATTTTGTAGTCATAATATCGATAAATATCGAAAGTTATAAATTGGAATGTTTGCTATTATCAGAAGCACATGCATTATAAATAGGCATAATATTATAATTAATACAATTCTACCTTTTGCTGAAGCTCTTCATATATTTTCTTTCGATATCATACTTAAGATCTTTAAATTTGATAAAGATCGCTCGTTTAGAGTTCTAGTTCAATCAGCCTGCTTTTAAAGTTGGTTTCGAATATCCAAAGAATCATTTTAGCAGTAGTTCCATCTTAGATGAATTAAGATCGTACAGCTTGTATTGTATTAGAAAGCAGCAAAAGAAGACTAATATCATTAAAATAGCGATTCCACTAAAGTTTCCGGTGACATTTTAGTCGAGCGTAGGTCCCAATTATATTCTCACCTACTTTTAGTTGTCATACAAATCCTAAAATGATTCATTTCCCATATATGTAGCATGCAAAGGACACGTTGTCCAGTTGTAAAATAGCGAATTCGCTTCATCATTTAACTCGCACGCGCTCACCTTGGGAGGCGGTGCCGCCCACTTGGCGTAGAGGTGAGTCATATGCATATTGCAACATGGCGTTCCGTTGTATTGGTATCTTTTCTCATTTCCTGTGGCTGTTCTGACGTGGGGCTCTGGCAAACTTTGTTTTGGTTTTTGCGGTAAAGTTGGACGCGACGACACCTTTCAAACTGAACATTGGCGATGCTCTGGGCAAACGGTAGGTGTTGAGCCCGCTCACCTGTACACAGGTTATACGTTTACCCAGCACACGTAAGCGCCGCATTTTGTTTCATTAAAACTTTGGCCAGATATGCTCTGTGTGTATGTGTGGTAGCTGTGGTTGTGTCTGTGTGTGTGTGTTTGCGATCAGCATCTTTGCATGTTTTGCTATTAGTTCTGTGTTTACTTCTCTTTAGCATCCACCTGACGACGCTGCTCTATCTGCAATTCCAAGCGTTTTAAATTATGCACAGAGAAACGTCGAGCAGCGCGAAAAATAACAATGCTGTAAATTTATATTTGAGATGTACATACGAAGATTGTATACTCTTATAATCTTATAGACAAAGGTTAGAAAATAAATATTTTAAGCCAAGAAAAAGTAGATCTGTTTTGGGCAAGGATACGGATTGAAGATTAAAGATTATTTTAGATGGAACATTCCACTCAAGTAATAGGAATTACTTTAATTATTTGAATTCTATTGTTGATGTTTGCTATGCCCACTAAATCTACATGTAAACAGATCTCTCATACAGACAAGCTCTACACATATTTCACCTTGGTAAGCTCCATGCTGAAATTGAAATGCCTTCAACATGTTCCGTATCAAGGTGCGAGAAAAACAAAAACAAAAACAAGATTTTCATTTTGTCTAGGGGGAGAGAATTGTCCGCTTGTTAGTTGAGATTTCCATGCACAAGAGCCGCGAGCTAAATTGCCTTTACCCTGGCCCCTCCAACCATTTCATTCTTTATCCTTATTCGAGGATTTTTTTTCACATATTTTTCAAATGCATATTAAATGCATGCAAATTATTAACGCATAGTAAGCCACTTCGAGCTGTTCATCAACCAGAGCAGAAGAGGAAGAAGCAGAGGCAGAGACAGAGGCAGTGGCGGAGGCGGAGGCGGAGGCAGAGGCAGAGGCAGAGCTCTACGTGTTTTTCCTCGTTCCATATTTTTTCGAGTTTTATTGGTCGTAATTTAGCAGAGTAGCTGATGACACGACAAAGGCGCCTGCCGGCTGTCAGTTGCCATAAGATGATGCCGTTTTGGCTGACTCACTTGACTTCTCCATCGAAGCATTTATCAAAATCCGCTTTCACCTGTGCACAGAGTGAGGCCAAAATGAGAGCGAAAAAACTAAATGCCAACGTCAGGTGCCAAAGTCGGCTTTCAAGCGCTGACTGCCAAGCGAATCCTGGCACACAATTTCGCTGCAATTTCGGCAACACTAGTGCAATGTCATTCCAACGTCGAATGCCACGCATTCATCTACATATGTGGGCGTGTCTAATAGGGAGGGGCAGACCATTTGACACCCAAAGGCCCAAGAACATGGCTCCTGCAGCGTTGCCAACTTGGCAATACTCGTTCAGGGCATGAACTGTGAATTGATTGGAGTTTTCATATAGGTAGATAGATAGACAGATAGATAGGTAGATAGATAGATAGATAGATAGATAGATAGATAGATAGATAGATAGATAGATAGATAGGTAGATAGATAGACAGATAGATAGATGATAGATAGATAGATTGATAGATAGATAGATTGATTGATAGATAGGTAGATAGATAGATAGATAGATAGATATGTGATAGATTGCTAGATTGATGGAGATATGGAGATATCGATAGATCAATCGATATATATAGTTATATGTATGTATACCTGTATCGATGGATATATCGATAGTGTATTCGTAAATGAATTAAAGTAATATCGAAATCGTTTTTGCCTTTTCTCTTTCTGCTCCCATTGGATGAGCTTAGAACTCTCCTATCAAGACTGCATTCTATAGAAAAACTTCGCAAGTGGAGAGCACACTCAAGTTTACTTGGAATACCAAGTTTGCTTGCACTTGGACTCACATGCAAGGGCACATATACTCCTCTCGCTCGAGGTGAACGGGTATGGAAATATGCAAATGTTGCCAGCTTGTGCTTTGCTTCCGCATCAGAGTTCCGAGGAGCGCGCAGAGACCGTGAACCTGCGAAGCGTTTTCGCATGTTAATAGTCAATCTATTCATCTTTCTAACTGGTTTCACATTTGAAAGCTGCCAGTCATTTGGTGCACTGTACTCGATGCTGTTGTCAGCAGGAGGCGGTGGTGCGATGGGTGGCTCTTGGCTGGGTGGCTCAATGTTTGCTGAATCTGTTGACTTTTATGCACATATCATTTGCATAACATTATTTATCTATCCGCCCAGCGCATTAAATTTCCAGATTCCTCAGCTAAATCCGCAAGTGAAATGCTTTTCACGCCATTTTCTACTCCTTCACATTTTTCTTCCCCAGTTAACTCTCGCTTCCTGACAGCGCGATGCACTTTGCCAAGTTGCTCTGCATCCGCTTGTCGCTTCTTGAATCCGACTCAACTCTGCTTGATTCCGATGCCAGGTGAGCTCCAACTGCAATTCCAACTCTAACTCTGACACTGATTCCAACTCTGACTCTGACTCTGACATTTGCATCGCAAGTTGATGCTGCTTTGATTTATGCCTGTTGTTGCGTTGTTGTTGTTCTGCAACTAGGCCAATCGCTGAATGCGCTTAATGGAAATAGATTGCTGCACTTCGAGTGGGCGCAGGGACTAATCGAAATGCGGATAAGATTAGCTCAGCTTTTAATAGGAGTAAATGAAATAATCCTTGCCATAACTATTCTAAACAGCTTTGTCTAAGAAGTGGAAGTTTGAATGGATACACTAAGCGTGATGATCTTTCAATTACTTAAGGCTTCTCTTTAAAAATACATACATACATATGAAGGATATTAAATTAAGAATTATGTTACCTAATATCTTTCAAATTATGTATATATATATATTTATAGGTACTGATTAATAAATAAATTTTCAGATATCATAAAAAAGCTCTCCGGTTGGCTGAATTCATAAGGATGTATAGACGGGTGAATTGACTGTTAATATTACATTCTATTAACATGTTTTGCTAGTCCCCTACATCACCATGTTATGCCATTAACAGCATTATGTTAATAGCATTGCTCCAACACCGCTTCTCGTTAGCTTTTACTGCAGTTCTCATCTTTTTCACTAAAAACATCTCAGCTTTTACATATACTATGCCTAGTCTATATACCAAAGACAGTCTCCCTTATCTTGCTTTAGTTTTCTTGGCTCATTTGCTGAGTCTTGCCAGAGAGTTTCCTTTGCAGTTTCTGCCACAACTTCTCAGTGAGTCTGGTTAGCCACATTCGGAATTGCCAACTTCACTTGAAAAAGAAACGAATTCGGCTTAAAGTTGTTCCTCTGTAATTGGCTGGAAAATGACATTTAATGAGTTCGGCAGTAAATTCGACGCTTTGGCTGTCGGCCGCCGCTTGCCGTTGGCTATTAATTTGGCACGCCTAAAATTGTTTACGCAACATTAAACAAATGCAGCGACAGCAGAAAACGCAGAAGAAGAAGAAGAAGAGGCGAGCGGAGCCTTTGCGGCCAGTGCAGGAGCGAAAGCATTAGGCTTTGGCTTTCACGTTCGCGGCATTGCGAAGGCGGCAAAATATCGCATTAAGAATTTAAATTAATTAAATTAAAATGCATGGTATATGTGGTTAAACTGTTGTTGTTGCTGCTGCTGCTGCTGCTGTTGTTATTCTTGTTACTTTCTGTCTCTCCCTTCCTCTAGCTGAACGTCAGGCGATTGGCCACATGGTTGGGGTCTGCTTATGCCACGAACTGGGGGCATTTGCCTTTGGGCTGTTAAAGCTGCCACAGCATTTGCATAAAGTATAATGGCCAGCCAGCATCCTGTCTCTCTCTCTCTCTCTCTCTCTCTTTCTCTGTCTCTCTCGCTTAGTGGGCATTCAATTTTCCGCTTTTATTTTTCCCTGTCATCGTCTTTGAACTTTTCACATTTCCTCGTCTTCTTGGTCTGTCGTGAAACATTTGTTCCACACTTTATACAAGACGTTTCCGTGCCGTATTTTCAGTTCCTGGTCCGAAAACTTACTCTCAACGATTATGCTCGCCCAGCACTCTGAAGTGGAGCATATTTGTGTCATCTTGCTGGCAGCCACAGAGCTCAAATTTGATGGGAATAAGCTTTTCCCTGTTGTCGGCTCTGCTGAAGGATTTGTGCACCTGAGCGTGAGCAAGTTGAAACTTTATAAATTTGATAGCCGCATCAACATTTCTAGACATTTTATATAGTCGTATGCAAGGTGAGATTTAGTGGGGAAGTATTCTTTATATAAAATGCAATACATATATATTTTTAATAGTCAAGGTTATATTTTCATGACTTTTCGGATGTGCAGAGTCAGGAAAAACGATTTATTTTCCAGCTAGAGCCTGAGCCTGTTGATTTTTGCTGCTACTTTCCCACTAAGTTAAGGGCCTATACTTCAACAAACTGTTCCATATATAAGGTGGAAGAAGAAACTATAAGACTCTGGGGCATCACTCAGCATTACATTATTGAGCAGCTCTCTCTTTCAATATCTCTCACATCATATCATATACAAAGGCTTCTCGTTTTCTGTAGCCGTGAACGAGTATTGGGACGCCAGTGGGACTCGCCGGACGCATTCTTACTTGTTTTGCATTTGTTCTCTGTTTACTTGCAATTTCTCTGTCCATTTCTGCTTCATCCTCGATTCGGCTTTGTTTCCTGTTGTGCGCTGCTGTCTATGGCGCGTAAAAATTCAATTCTCTTTTATCTGCCTCATGCGCCATTCAAAGCTAATTAATATCATTTTCTCTCCCGCTCTCTCACTCCCTCTCTCTCTGTCTGTTGGACTGTAGTCAAGTTAGCTCGCTTACCCACTTAGCCGAGTATATGAGAGCTCGAATCTGAATTGTATTTCGAACGCTTCACACTTATAACTGAGCTGCTCGCATTCGCATAGCTAATTGCATTTAGTCAGCTGAGGCACTGAGGTGCCTTGAGTAAATATTCCTGATAATTAAGTTTTGTTTTTTATCCAGCTCTATTTGCTTTAGCTTTTGATTAAACGCTGTTTACTTGTCCTCCTGCTGGTCACTCGGTTTCTCTCTCGGTTTCGGTCTCGGTCTCGGTCTCGGTCTCGGTTTTAGTTTCAGCTCTGTTTGACTATCGTGAGCAGCCTTGAAGGCAGCGCAAATTTTAATGTGGATAATTTGCGGTTTGTTTGCTTGAATTGCATTTGATGACGCCAACGAGTTTGCCCTAATGACGCGAGTAAACAAATTAATTGTAGCCGTTCGTGTGTTTGTTCATTATTTAGCGATAAATTCAAATGAGAGCTGCACTCAATGCAAACTTTCAGTTTGTCAATAGACGCGAATGTAAATTGAATAATATAATATTTGCGGAACTGATTTGCCAAACACGAATTATAAATTATGAACCTAAGCTCTTAGAGCAGTTGAACAACTGAGGCAGTTCGTATGTTTACTTTGAAGGAAAATGAAACTGAATCTGCAATGGGATGAATGAATGAAGACTTCAGTTTGTTCTCTTACGAGTTGAGTTCAAGGTGGCTGGGTTATATTTCATAACTGTAAATGTTTCTCTGTGTAGACTGCAGCAGCTCAAAGCAAGCTGATGCCGTTTGAGGAACAGCTTTAGATTTATTTTCCACATTTTCCGTTTTAGCAATTCATGGTCGGGCATGCCCTACGAGTGGCTTAGCTTGTGTTTATGATTTCTGGCTTTGTCCTTGGATTATTTCGAGTTGCTCCCACTGATTTAAGCATCATATTCGAGCCTGGGAGACACAGTAAAGTCTTGAGCCTGGCGGATACTTTGGTACAATTGTAATACCAGTCTATTATGTCTCAGAAATCCAAGTCTCAGTCCAAAGTCTGGTCTCTACATCTACATCTTCATCTTAAATCTAAAAGTCCATCAAGTTTCTTTTGAATGGCCGCAAGCAGTTGCTAATTGCTCTTAATTCCGTTGCTTATTACAAAATTATTTGTTGGCTCCAGCCGAATTCAAATTGATATTTGGCAATAGCAGCGAAACTGGGTCACACACTCACATAACCATTCACTCATGCACACACGGAATGTGTGTGTGTGTGTGTGTTACGCATTCAATGGCGACTGGCCAAGTTCTGTCTGCACGGGAAGCGGAAACGGAAACGAAATGCTGCACATAAGTTGCGAGGCAGGAAGGAAGCGAGCGCACCATTCGCAAAGACTTTCGGGCCATTCCGCAAGAAACCAAACAGATTTCTTGACAAGCTGCTTACACTGCTCGCACACACATACAAATACATGCATATCTGCTGGCTGCCTCGATGCGATATTCCCTCCAGCATAGCATATCAAACGAAACTCAAAACAGTGCCAAATGCTTAAGCAAACATAAATACCAATTTCGACCACTCGCATTGCGCCCAATGTGCGCACAGTTAGCTGCTTGATTTGATTATTTCAAGATGGCTGAGCTGCATGATACTCGCTCACAGAAGAGCTGAAAGAATCGATAGCACAGAAATGACAATAGTTATCGATTAGTTGCAATAAGCTCGATAGCAAATTTCAAGGCCTTACCACTTGAAGGTGCTGAGGTCGAGGAGTTCACGCAAACGAAGCGACGGACAGACGAGGTGGAGCAGAATCTACATGAAAGAGACATCTGCTCAACACGCGCACATTGCTCAAACCAATATACTCTTCCGCTGACCTGAGCGAGCATCATAATTTGATTGATTTTGAAGAATGAATTTCCTATGAAAGATGCTCAGAATTTCACTTTACACTTGCATAAACATATGTGTACAATGTGTACATATATATATATATTTACATGTATGTATGCATATATCTATATGTATAGCTGCAAAGTTCTGGCATTGACAGAAGCTAAAGCAAAATGCAAACTGTGCAAAATTAATTACACTTTTAATTAGTGAATTGTTGTTTCATTGACTTGTGGGCGTGGCACTTGCAGCCAGTGGGTGTTTTATATATGTTGCAATATATATAAGGATATATACATTTACATACAGTGCTCCGCATGGCACTGATGCAGCACGCTTAAAAAGCAAACAAATTGCCTTTAAATAAATAATTAATTATGTCAGCGTATTTAATTTATTTATTTCTGTGTTTTTTTATTTTTGTAAATTTAATTAAGTGCTTATTTTAACATTATTAAATAATAAATTGCACGAGCTTTCATAGGGATGATGCTGAGTACTCAAATATTTTTGCTATCAATGAACAAATTGCTCTAGGCTATTTGTAAGTTTTTGAAAGTAGAAACAAATTACAACAAAAATCTTGTTTGAGTTTGACTTTTGAATTGAAATTGAAATTAACAAAGTTTTTATGCATACGATTTAAATGTATATGAATTCATTTCAAATTCCATTAAGAATCCCAAGAACAGTTGCCTCGCATTTACCATTCTTTATACCTTGTACACATCGAGGATGACGATTGAGGGTATATTGGTTTTGTATGTATATTAGAGTATATCCCTTGGAGAGATCTACTAACTAGGTGGACCCAGCCAGACCCAACTGGACGTCTCTCTGTCCCTCTGTCTGTCCATTCGAATGTCTGCTAGTCGTGCACTCCCTGCTAGTGGGATGTTACTTGTTTTCCCAGCTATTTTTGGCTTATCCATCATAATTGTACTTTACTGTGCTGCCTGTCGCTTCTGTCGTTTCACATTCCTATAAAATATTCGCTCTTAACATGCACGCTTAATTTGTAAACGCAAAAAATTCAAAATGTATTGTTTCTTTTTTCTACTCTTTTTTTATTTTTTGTTTAGCTTGCTCATTAACGTGCGCCGTAGGCTGATTCCACTGTGCGATTGCCAGCCTTTTTTTATTTTTTGTTTCTCCCTTCACTGTGAACCGTTTCCCACCGAAGGCAGTTTAGTGTGTGACTGCCATTTATCAAGGCTCAAATGGTGCCTTTTGTTTGGCACATCAAAGGGTTAAATCTAGCTACCCCTATGCTATAGTGTGTATACATAGGTGTATATAAATTTATATAAATACATATGCACATACACACAGGTGCTTGTGTATGCTTTGCATATGAACAATAATCCTGCGGCTAATCAGTGACATGCGTCGATTAATACTACAGCGAAATAAGGGCTTTCGACTTGAACTCCACTTTTATGCTTGTTCATGAGCGAGGCAGGGTATATTGGCTGCATGACATGCTCGTCTGGGTGTATGTGTGTATGTAGGCTAGAAATTGAGAGCTTTACTTATATGCTATATACATGCTATGCTCACTCGGGGCGTGGCAGCTCTTCAAAGCCTCTCCATTGGTCCTCACAGCCCAGATAGGCCTATACTTGAACATTTCCATATATAGGGGCGTGACTATTCAAATCATAGTCGGTCAAAGTAAATCGAACTATGAACGCGCATTGTGCAGCTGGCTATACCCGATATTCAGGCAAATGGACACAGGCACACATGGAAAGCTCATGTCAACTGCCAAGAATTGTAGTGCGGCATATTACAAGCACGTTACAAACCACTTTGTAAGGCCCACGTTACTTGCAGAATTTGTTTACACTGCAAGAAATTGCCAAGTGAGTTGTATTTGAGGCTACTTACAATTCATTTAGGTAGTTTGCTTAAGCAAACATTGTAGAACTTTATTATGATTTTTAAAGCTTATTAGAAGTGCTCCAGTTACACTGTGCAACAAAAGCTAAATTTCCTTGCCTATTCTGCATATCAGCTGTAAATTTGAATATCTAAAATCAGCTCAATCCGTAATATTCCTCTAGAATCGCCTAGCGGTTCATTGAGCTCTGATAATTGCGTAGACAAATATCTGCTGTATTCTTTACAGCTTGTCAAAAATGTGCTGATTTCCTTACGATTTCTGTTATACACGTATAACACTTGGTTAACAATTTCGCACAAACAAACTCCACTCCAATTTCTGAACACTTTAAACCGTAAGAATTGGGCTCAAAATGACCAAAGAATTGCCAATATATTTTGCTGCTTTCCCTAGCTCAAGCAACAGCTGCACTTTCAAGTGGGAGCCCGAGGCGATTTTTTATTAGCTGCAGCCTGCTGACAAATGCCTTCAAATTGTTTGCTTATGTTTTACAGCGGCCCACACTCGAGCAAGCAAAGATATGTGAGTGTGTGAGTGGGTGAATGAGTGTACGTGAGTTTGTGTATAAAAAAAAAAAAAAAGAAAAAAGAAAACCAAAAAGCCATTTTGTTTGACAATCTCGGTCGACTGGGTGACTGGGTGACTGGTTGGCCTGGCTTATTCAGCTGTGCCTGTGTACTTTGTCTAACAGGAAACTCCAATATTTTTCCTTTTGCGCCCCAACAATAAACAGCAAAAGAGAATGCTGGAGAATTGGCAGAGAAGGCAGAAGGCAAAAGCAAAAGCAAAAGCAGGAGAAGAAAAAAGAATGCAAGGCAAAGGCAAATATTAACTCGAGGCTATTCATTAAGTAGTCTTTTGGCTCATGTGCCCACGATGCGTCGATGTCCCCTGGCCGCTGGCAACATGTCGAGCAGGAGCAGGAGCAGGAGCAGGAGCAGCTGAAGCCTCTTGAAGCCAGGCACTGAAGGGTCTTACTCGTGTCTCCAAACTTAATTTCTAATTTCATTTCTCCATTCATTCGTTGTGTCACTTTTCATTTGAAATATTTCTGCCAACTGATTTCGTCTTCTCCTGCTGCTCCTGCTGCTTCTTCTTGCCGTTATTATTATTGTCCTCCTATTATAATGCCTTGTGCTGTGTACAGCTGTTGTCTGGCGGCATTAAAGAGCTTAGTTGTCATTGCTGTCCGCCTTTGGCTGTTTGCTCTGAGCGCCGCTCCTCCTGCTCCTCCAGCTCCTGCTCCTGCTCCTTGGCGCGTCTGGCACCCATAAAACGCACCTGATGTGCAAAAATTGCTTAATTGAAACATAAGCCGCTATAATTTGCCAGCATTCGGAGACAAATTATTCAAATTTGTGCTCTGCATATTAAAAGGCACGTCTGCCGCCTAAAACCTGACGATTTCGTCTGCATTTTTAAGTTGATGCGGCAGAAATTCAGCAGCTGCCGGCAATTAAACGGACATTTTTGGCCTTTGTTGTCTCAATCGATTTGCCGAAGCACAGCTGAACAATTTCAATTCATCGAAAGGCAAGAATCACCAGCGAGATGCACTGAAATTTACCTAAGCGAAAGCAGACCAAAGCCATTTGTGCTCCAAATATCAGAAAGATATCGGCTATTAAACTAACTGAGCTGAGTTGTCCCCACAACTTCATTAGAGACTTTCTTGACAGAGTTTGCTGCAGCTGATGATTAAAATGGAATTCGTTAAAATGGACGACTTTCATATGCATGAAAGGTTTTTCATATATGTATAAGAATCAAATTTAATACTCAATTCATAAAGTAACTAATTAGTTAAATAGAGCAATGAGACAGTACAAAATGTATATATGTATGTGTTTAGTCTGATTTAATAAACAAAGTACGCGAGAAATGCTTCAACCAACAGAATTGAGCCACAACTTGTCGTTTCAGAGAGGAAAGTTTCATCAGTTGGGATCGAACTTGTTTGTGAAAGGGTCGGCCCTATATAAAAGCGAGCCGGAATCAGCCCAGCTTCAGTCTTAATTGTGTCCAGTTATTCAGTGCAGTGAAGTGTGCCACCTCCTGCTGCTCCTCTCCTTCAACCTCTTCGATTTGCGTTATTAGTATGTATAAGTTGAATTATAATCGTTTAATATGGATAATTCTAATATTATTGATTATTAAATAATTACTGTGATGAATGTTGTCTAAGATGATGATCGTTATGTTTATGATCATTGTGCTAATTATAAGTTGCTATGTGAATACTCTGTATAATATTGAGAAATTTGTTAATGATCATTAGGAATATAGAATGAACAGTCATATATATCATAATCATAATGTATATGACCATTATGATTCTCATTGTAAATGACCTTATTGATAAGGTTAGTTATTAAATGAAAATGATAATGATGTACATTTACATATATGTATATAATAATGATGTTTGCATGCTTTATTTAATATTTTTTATATACAAACATATTGAAGAACCCTTTAAAGACGTTCGCAGCTCTCCTTCAAGTCTTAGCCTGAAGGGATATGTCTACGCCAGCTGACACATCTCGATAAGCAAATGCGGGAGTGGAGCCACTCTGGTTGCTGTTTCAGTTTCATATTCATATTCAGCATGTACAGTAGACCCTCCCGAAAGTGTAGCCCGCTTCTGGGCCATCAAAATGCTGTTGGCCTGTGTAATTCCAGCCCGCTTCGAGTCATAACCATTGTAATGGCTTCTTGGCCCGGTTTACTTGGCTTAACTTCAGCTGCGTCAAGTTTGTTTCAACTGTTTTGGCTTTCTTTTATTTTTGGCTCAATGTCAAAGGAAATGTTTCGCTGGCGCGTCTAACATAATTATCGGAGTTTTGAAAATGCGCCCGGACGCCGGAATTTTGCGGGTTATCTCCGTGAATATTCCCCGCAGCAGTTACACCTCGCCGCCCTCCCCCTTTTCCCACGACGGCTGTTTTTATAATTTCTGTCAAACGTTAAATCACAGCGCATTTCGCCTGCCAAGGGGGCGGCTTTTGATTGTAGCCCGCGTAATTTATATAGCGCCTTTGTCATGAATACGCACGCGTTGCCATTGTCGAGGTAAAAGGTAAAGACTCTGCTCCTGCTGCTCCTGCTCCTGCTGCTGCTGCTGCTTAGCATCTCAATTTGTTATGGGTTGCTAGCTATCTGGAAATTCATTGACAACTGCGCAGCTCTCATTGCGATAAAGAGACACTCGACAGCAGACGCCCCCGCCCACCCCAGCAGAGACCCGTCCCAGGGGGGTGCCTCACTTTAACGCCTTGGCACACTCCGACTCTGACTTCTCTGACTCGGCTAAAGACGCCTCAGACCGCATTAGAGACTCAATTCTAAATTTAAGCGCGATTCTATGAACTCTGCATGTGTGTGGGCTTCTCGTGTGAAATGCTCAATAAGTAAATTAAGTTTAGTTAAATATTTAATGCAGCTTAGCAGAATAGATTGGCAAGTAAATCCCAGTAAGTCTCTCCTTACGGTTGTATCTCATCGTCTCTGCTCTGCTTTGTCTTAGTTTTCTCTTCAGTCAATTGACTTTATTTTCTCTCCTTTTCTCTCACCTTCTTCATCTTTTCATAAGATTTGCTTGCCCTTTCTTAGTCTCAGTCTCATTCTCATTTGTATTCCCCTTCTCATTTTCTTTCCCTTGAACTTGAACTTTGTACTTCTTTTCTCTTCTCTTTCTTTTTATCTGTCTCTCTCCCTTCTTATCTGCTTTATATTCTTCGTTTACTTTGGTTTTTTGTCTTTCTAACTTTTGTTATGTTTGCTCATCTAGCTTCTCTCTCATATTTATTCCATCTCCCCTCTCTTCTCTATTTCCTCTCTTCTTCTCTTTCTCTTTTTTCTCTTTTCAGTCCGTATTTCTCTCCTCTCTTTCTCTTCTTGATTTTCTCCTCGCTTCTCTCCTATTGACTCTCCTCTCCCTATCTGTTTATTTCCCCCTCTCTCCCATGGTTCCACCAAATTGCTCGTGTGATGAATATTAAAGCTGCCTTGAAACTAAATCTCTTGAGCAAAAAACTAAATACAAATAGTGAATGTGCCGCAGCAGGAAACTTTTCCAATTTACGGACACACAACGATCCAAGCATTGAGTAAATACAGAAACACGCATACATGGTCCAAGCACACGAGATGCACCTGTAGGCACACATACACACATGTATACACATGTGTGTGAGTGTATAAAAATATATATATTTAAGGAAAGTTTCCATTGGCAATCAGACGAATGCTGACCTGAACATGGCTTGGCCTAAAATCGAGCAACAAACTAATCGAAGTAAAATGCTCGTAACGAATGCCTGATTTCTCGAGAGTGCCCAGGGCAGAGCTGCTACTTCTGCTGCTGCTCCTGCTGCTGCTCCTGCTGCTGCTCCTCCTGCTGTTCGACACAAATCCCACAATTCCACAAAACAGAAAAAACTATTGCAAAAGCATACAAAAAACGTTGATCTCCTTTCGAGTGTTCGCTTGGCCATCAGTTCTTTCTATAGATTATCTCTTGGCCACTTAGGCAAAACGTATAATTAGCTCAGGCACAGTCCAAGCTGGGACTCAGACTCAGTCATACATAGGTATAGCTATGAAAGGGTTTCCCTCAGATTTACCACACAACTTTGTGAGCTAATTAAATTGTAAAAATCCGATTTGCATATTGCAATATATTTTGCGTTACATATCTTATGCTCATTCGAGTAGTAGAAGGAGTATATTGGTTTCATAACATTACATGCGGGTATGCATATAGACTAACTAAAGATTTGAAATAGGTAAGATAATTATTTTGTGCAAGTCTCCTCTGATGATGGAGAACATCGGAAGTTACTATATCAAAAGCTTGATCTTGATTGATATATCTCTGAGTAATTCAAGGGTCATATAATCATATTAAGCTCATATATCAACGGTGCCCAACAGTTTTACGGCAAAAAGTGCTCATCTATAGATTACCTCAAATTTAAATCTATACCTCTCTTGGGAATATACCTAATCGAAATGCCATGTCTTCTACAGTTCTCCATAGGTTAGCTTTGCTAAGGGGTTGTCCTCCTCTGCTGATAAACCTTTAAATTTTGTGGTCCACCCTTAAGGCCTTGGTCGAATGAGTATTATGCAGTTGCTTAAGCCCAAAATATTTTCTCTTTATTTACTTGGCGTCCTGACTTAAATCATCGTCATTTAAATATTATGAAAAATATGCAGGCAGTTGCCTTTTTTTTTATAAGGACATTAGGTTTAGCCCAGATTCAGCATGTTGCGGCTTATAAATGAGCGCAAATGCTAAGCTTACAGAGCGGGCAAAGAGAGAAAGAGAACAATTTGGCAGTGTTCCTGGTAATTTTCGGTGTTATTCCAAAGGTTTTTCATATTTGAATTGGCAATTTCATTTAATACTATAGACAACATCAAGTCTGCGCCGTTTCTGTTGTTGCTGTGTACATTTGCCGGATCCCGGTTCCGGATTCCGGGTGTCCGCCCGTTTGGCTGTCATTAGAGACGCGACTCTCGCAGCGGCGTGGCAAAGTCGTAAAGTACATTTTTTAATTAGAGTCACGAGTAAAACAAAGCAATTAGAAAGGCTGTCAGAGCAATCCTTTTACATTTCCCCTCTGTCCCCAGAAACAATTTCAGAGCACTGCGCCGTATTTTTAATTTCTCTGCCTTGCTTTTTCCCTCTTTTTGTCAAAATTTACGCGCGACCGTGTGAATTATTAAAACACAAAATAAAAGAACAGCAAATTATGTGAGAAGGAGCAATTAAAGCACCAGCAAACTGACGGGTCAAACCATTTCCAAACCCTTTCCCTTAATATGCGAAATGAAAGTGCAACACTTGCTCAGAATTATGCCGGTCACTCAAGATGAGTGATTGTGGACAAAGGTAAGTGTCCCGCTTGGACGGACACACACATATATATTTTGCTAGTTAATTAGGTTACATTAGCTTCAAGTTTCTTTGCTGTCTGCTGTCCGTCCATGCATACGCCGGATCACCTGTCGGCCTATTTATCTGCCTATCCTGCTTATCCTCTTATCCGTTCGTTCCTTGCTGAATAAGCCTGTCTCTCCGTCTGTTTATCTGTCTGTTCATGTAATCGACTAACCGTCTATATGTCTAGCCCTCCATCTGTTTGTCTGCCTCTCCGTGTACTCGGCTCTCCGTCCGTTCTTGATAACTAAGCATTTTCATTAAATCGATTTAAAATTCTATGGAGATTTAATTGATTACGTCAAGAAAGCTACCATACTTTAAAATAAATTCCAACAAAAAATATTTTAAGTTTAGCACACATTGATTCACCTGCGACAAAAATGTACCGACTGGACTGCTGGACCGTAGAGCAACTCCCATTTCTCAGTTTCGGGCTAGAGTATATAATTGAGTGTATTATATCTGCTACAACTGCATGGAGAATAAAACTTAGTTTGTCCGTATCATATAGGACTTTCCATCAATTAAGCTATATATGTGTGTAGAATAATGTAGAGCATAAAGCACTGGTACATTACAAGTCAAGAAGTCTCGGCTAAATAGCCATTCCTCATGCTGTAGTTCTAGTTCTATTTCTATATATATTTGTACTCCAGTCTGACTCCATGTGAAGCACTATTACCTAGGAACTCTTTTCTCATGTAGCATCCTCATCTATACCTGAAGTATAGTCGACTATGGAGTGCGACTCCTACTTAGGCAGTCTCATCTGGACTGTCTTCCCTTGAACTCCTTTCTACATTAACGATTTTGCATATGCTTGCTATGCCCATTAGTGTCACCGCTTCGCACACTCTGCCCTAAAATAGAGTAGTCTATGGGCAGGAGCACTCGCACTTTTAATAATAAATTTATATGTGTTGGTTCGATGGAAATTGCATGAGGCTGTGCGGGCCAGGTCGAAACAGAGTTGCAAAGTTTTGGACTTGGCCGCAGTTGCGTGGCTTGCAAAAAAACGAAGTTATTAAGCACAGCGAGGGTTGCCTCCACAGTTTGGTTGCTGTGGGTATGTGGCTTGCAGCTTGTTGTTGTTGTCGTTGTTATTGTTGCTTTTAGTTTATGTTTAGTGCATTTTGGAAGCCAACGTGCGCCAGCAACAACAACAGCAACCATATTGGAGCGCAACACATTGACATTTGCAGGAAGTCGCTTGGCCCTGCCCCTAGACCTGGCCCTACTGAGTTCAAGCAATGCCTGCATGAAGCATGTCGCATACCGCGACGACCATAGCCACCATAGAGCAGAGGAGAGCTCTCCTGCTCCTGCTACAGTTTCAGCTCGAGTTCCAGTTTCAGTTTCAGCTTTTGGCTGCAGCTGCAGCTGCAGCATCCGCCCGTGTTGCAAATTTATTGCGCTTCCACTTGCCACCAGTAAAATATTTGCGGTGCTCACAATTTGCATTTTACTTTTTCGTATTAAATACTTTGTTTATTTACGAGCTCGGCCATGATTTATCATACAGTTCGGCAGCCCTATGAGTCTTATTAGTCGGAAATACTAAGCCTTAGCATACAGCTAACACACATATAGTTCAAAACACAAGCTGGTAATTGCCTCTAAATGCTTTGCTTTTAATTCTAGTTAGTTATGGCAGAGGAAAGTTCAATTGGAACTTAGCTCAAGCTTGGGAATACACGACTAAGGTATACCCGGACTCTAGTCAAGAGAAGCTATGCGGAATATTCTAGCTAAGGTTTGCATAAAGTTTTCAAAATGCAAGCAAATAGAGGGAGAGACTAGAACTAGATCTACTGAGCTGTTGCTCTAGATAAAACATTCATATATATTTCAGTTCATTTTCCAGGGTATTCAGGAGTCACGTCGGCTTAACAGAACTAGATCAACTCAAATATGCTCATAGGTTAACATAAGCCTTCTCTCTGCTAGCCTTCATTAATTTTTCAGAGGATCTGACTGAGGCAGAGACCTAGAGAATAGAACTAGATCAGCTCAGCTGTGGATCCAAAACGTAAATACAAATAATGCTAATGGGTTGGACCACGCCTTCTGCTGCTCGCTACACAGATTTCAGCAAAATCGTTTGAGTGTATTTTTTCGTTTTCCATTAGGTTGAAGCCCAAATGAAACTAAATAAAATGTATTTATGTTTCAGTTATTGTAGTTTTCCTTCCATTTTCGCAACAGCCATTTGGCTGCCCCAAGGTTTTTCCTTTGCTTCGGCTATGAAAAACATTACAGTAGCTCTCATTCGCAACAGGAATGCGTTTCTGTGAGTGGCCCATACTTCCAAGGACTTAGTTACAGTAAAGGACTCAGTCTTACATTATATATATGTATATATGTATGTGTATATTGTCAAGAGCTTGCTAACTGCAGCTGAGCAGCGACTTTGAACGCACTAAGCAGAATTTATAATATTTTGGCTCGCTCGGACTGTGGGCAAAGTCTGGAGAACTTCAAGCGGAGCCAATTGACATCGCCTTGCGGAGCAGCACTCGAAACGAGTGCGGATAGCCAAATGGACTCAAACGATGCACGAAAAATTCAACTGTATTGATTTATGACGAAGGTGTGTGTGCAAGAGTGTGTGTGTGTGTGCGAGCAGTAAAAACTTTGTCCTGCAATACAGAAGGCGAAGGCGATTGCGCTGGCTTGTTCAAAGTTCAATGAAGTATGGAACTACTCGAGTCTCAAGTCTCGAGTCTCCACTCAGAGTGTGGCCACAGCTCGAGGGCGGATCGGGAGCGGCGAGGTAGAGGAAATTGATCAAAGTTGCGTCGCCCATTGGCAGATTGGAAACTTTGTCAAAGTCAAACACAAAGTCACCCGAGCTCACACAGCCGGGCTAGGGTATCTGTGAGCGAGGGCGTCAACTTGTCCAGCATTAGCAGTGCATTAGCTGCTCGCTGCATTATTAATGCCCTCGCATGCTTCTTCGATTAGCCGAGTCCAACCTCAATACTAATTGCGTTGGACTGTGTGCGGCACTGTTTCATGGCTCGGCCAATTACTGGACACAGATAAGTTTCAACATGTGCGTGTCTGACTCCGACTCCGACTCCGACTCCGACTCCGACACCTGCTTCGGCTTCGGCCTCGACTTCTACTCGTACTCCAACAGCCCAACTCGAGCGGCCACTGCGACCCCCTCGACCTGTTGCATGATGACCCAAAGTTAATTACTTTGATTTATTCGTTAATTATTTAGCTGCCGTTGTTGTATGCGTGTTTGCCTGTCACAGATTTCAAATTGCACTTAATTACGATTCCATGTACTTACAAATTAACAAAATTGCTTAGGGAATGAGTGCGCAGGTGTTTCGAGGCAACTACAAATGCTCGACGAGCAATGAGAGCATATATTTAAAAGTGTTTATTGTGACAAAAAAGTTGTGTGCGCTCGGCTCGGGCATGCACGACTAGCAGATACCCTGAGGCAGGTTTGAGAGTGTCTGAATCAGTCTAGGCCTCCTCTATAAGACGTACCCTAACCCACATATATGTATATGTTGGTAGTGGAGTCATTATTGCTACTTATACATCCCCTACAATGAACAATAGCTTGACTTAACTCTGGTTCTAGTTGTGCGATTTGAATCAAATTTATTAGTAAATGTATTTGATAATCACATTTGCGTGCATACAAAATTTCAAGACTCCAGCTTGGTAAATAAGACACTTTTTAGATTTGCGGGAAGTCTACTAGAAATACTGAGAAACATAAGTTTGCTATATTTTCTCGTACTTGTATTGAAATAGATGTCACAGTGGCTTTGTGTGAATTGTTAATGTAACCTTCACACTTTACTGAAATATCGATTAATATCGATGACGAGCATATAGGATTTCCTTGTGTACCAGCAGAAGAACACATGAGGAATATGTATTTAGCGACTTTCTAGAAATTATATATCTGCTCAGATCGCTTAATACATCTTCTACTTATTATATACATCACCACATAGTCGTACAACGAGTACAGGGTATACAAGTTATGTGTTTTTTCCGCTCTTGATATCTCATTAAAATAATACACCTTTTACATATACGAGTATATGCATATACACATATATGTGGGGAGAGTAAAAAGTATTTAAGGCCGATATAATCTCCATTAAATGAAATTATAGCCGAGATAATGGCGGCAACAAATTTGCATTGATGAAAACGATAAAAATTCTTAATCGCTTTAAATCCGTGGCGGAATTAAGGCAAATGGAACGAAACGAATGAAAAACTGCGAACTATCAAATTGATATTAAATAATTTACAGTACAACATTTGCATTCGCTTCGTGCTGCAGATGTAGTCGATGCTTGTTACAATTGCCATTAAAGATGCTGGGAGCATTCTCTCTCTCGCTCAGTCACGGTCCCTCTCTCTGTCTCTCACTATTGGGGAACATGTCTTTTGAGTTTCCGTTCTCAATATTTACGCTTGGTTTCGGCTGCCGAACTTTATTATTAGAAAAGTTTTAATGTATTTGGCAAAAGCAGAAGAGGAAACAAGGCACGAAAAACCCGAAAAACCCCAACAGAGAACAGAAAGAAAACTGAAAACAGGAAAAACATGGTCCGCATCGCAGTAGGCAACCAAATTTGAAGTGGGAAATCGAATGATTATCGATTGATTGGTCGGAAAACCTTAATTCAATCAAGGTGGCTCGCTCGGAGGTTTGCTCTGCCTGCTGCTGCCGCTGCCCCACTCGGAACGGATGGAATTTGGAAGGCGGCTCAATTCAAGGCCAGTCAAAACGATGTTTATTCATATCGGGTGAGCTTAGGCCGACTACGTATGTATATGTGTGTGCGTATATATCGGTGCATATTTGAATATAGATGCATAGGCATAGAGAACTTAAAACTTAGAATTTAACTTTGTTGCCGTCGAGCTCAACTGAGTTTCGCCTTGGCCTCTGCTGATGGCGCCCTCGCCTCAGTCTCAGTCACAGTCACAGTCACAGTCTCAGTTTCAGTCTCAGTCTCAATCTCAGTCTCCGTCACAGCGGCCGGCTTGGACTTGCGTATGTAGGTCTTGTAATAGAAGTCGAAGAACATGGAGAACATGAAGATGTTCTGTATGAAGCCGACGAAGGCGATCATGACTGGGAACTGGCAGGGATTGCGCACGATGACGAGCAGGAAGTGGAGCGTCAGGTAGCCGAACTGCAGCAGCTGCAGCTGGGTAATGTGACGCTTCCACCAGAGCAGGTGCTTCACGGCGCCCAGCGAGCTGGCGAAGTAGTAGGCGTACATCACGGAGTGCACCAGGAGGTTGATCACGCCCAGAATGGTGCAGTGCGAGCCGGCCAGGAAGGTCATGAACACGGACACGCCGAAGACCATGCCGGCGTGGTGGTAGACGTGCAGGAAGCTCACCTGCGAGTTCTTCTTGCGCAGCACTATGAACACCTGCGAAAGAGGAAGCAAACATGAGCTAAGCGGCGCTCTGCTGACGCCTGAGGCCCATCACTGACCGTGTCGAAGAGATCGAGGTACTTGAGCAGGTAGTAGCCATAGGATGCGTAGATCAGTCTCATCATCTGCGGCGTCGTGTTGTGGTGCTCCACGGGCTGGCAGCTCATGCTGTAGCCGGGCTGCAGCACCGAGTAGTAGAGGCCGTAGACGAACAGCAGCGAGTTGGCCACCACCTGGACGACGTTGTAGAGCTGCATCACGAACTTCAGCTCGAAGGGCTCCCGCTTGGCCATCCACTTGGGGCCGAAGTGCAGCACGAATGCCAGGTATGCGGCGATGATCAGCAGCACGCTGACCCAGTTGCTCGTCAGCGGCAGATGGGCGACGCGCGGGTCCTTGTGCTGGTCGTACAGATCCCGCGCCAGGTAATACAGGTGGGTAATCACATTTGGCGCCATCGGACTCACAGGACTCTCTGCAACTGCTACTGCTACTGCTACTGCTTCTTTTACAACTTCTGCTGCTTCTTCTGCTTCTGCTCCTGCTCCTGCTTGAATGACTACACGAAACACCTCAGCGGTTTGCACAGCTCGAAAGTCGATGGTCTTCTGTGGCCAAACAGCGCGGGTAGCTCCACGTACTCAGCTGCTGCTCGCTGGGGACGGCTGCGTATGGTAATGACCGCTAAATGAGAAGCGCTACCAGCGCCCCATTGACCCGGGAGCTAAATGTTGCCAGCAATGGAATTTCAGCGCTTAACCATTGGCCCCGCCGGCAGCCGAATGACGACAGAACGATGACGCCTTCAATACTATGCGCTAATGCCGATCAATATTTATCTACAAGTTTATTTAGTTTCATTGCTGAAACTATTACGAAATGCCGGAATGTGTTATATAGCTTATGTGACAGCTCAGAGAGGAGGAACATGGAGTATACTGGTTTTTGTATACACTCTTCATATGTCTTGCGAGAGTGAAGGAATCTTAACCATGATGCGCTGCTATGATCTGTGAGAGGACCCCTATTATGACCAAGCTGGAGTGTTTCACAAGTCAACAGTAACTTTTAACTGTACTGCTGAGTTACTTCACAGTACTTGGCATTTGATTAGGCAATAGACATACCCACTCATATAGTAATATATAAAGTAGCTTCCTTTATTTTCATCTTCTTCTTTTTTATGATTATTTACAGTATTACTTTGGGTTTCTATAGGGGTTCTATAGGCTAATTTTATATTTTATATTACCTCTAAATTCTTATGAATATATAAAATGGAGCAATGCTTCTGCTGATTGTTAATAGGCAATTCGAATTTCGGCAAAAGATCAGAAGGCGAGAGTAGAAAGTCGCATTAGTTCATAAAGCCGAAATTCGTATTACATTAGATATATCATAGATATATATATATTATAGATGTACTATAGGATATTTATACCCTGAACCCATTTTCAATGGGAAATCAGGGTATAATGGTTTTGTTGAAATGTATGTAACAGGGAGAAGGAGGCGTGGCAGACCCCACAAAGTATATATATTCTTGATCAGGGCGACGAGCTGAGTTGATTTGGCCCTGTCCGTCTGTCTGTCCGTCTGTCCGTCCGTCCGTCTGTCCGTCTGTCCGTCTGTCCGTATGTATGAACGCGTCGATTTCAGAAGATATAAAAGCTAGAGACTTCAAATTTTTTTTTAAATGTCCGTAATTACAGCGCGCATATCAAGTTTATCATTAAAAATCGATAACTCATCCCGATCTTTTTTATCGATAAAAAACCTTATCGAAACCCAGTTATAAAATTATATCTTCTACACCTTTATAGCTAGAGTCTCCAAATTTTTAATTTATACTTATACGCAATTTATACAATTTCGGTTTTTGTTAAAATTAACCCCCCACCCTTAAATTCACCCCCTGACCCTCACTTTTGTAAAAAGCGTATTTCAAATACTAGAGACTTGTGCTTTAGCAATTACATGCATATCCATGTTATAAACATAATCTAAAAGTTTCATGAAGATCGTACGTCCACAAAAAAAGTTATTAAACAATTAAGTTCTCATAGTAAGCGCTCACTGCCGCCCATGCGTGTATATGCTTGTGTGTGTATATGTATGTAATTGTTTGTGTATGTGTGTGTATGTGTGTGTATGTATGCCCGTCTGTGCGTGCGTGTGTGTGTGTGTGTGTGTGTGTGTGTGTGTGTGTGTGTGTGTGTGTGTGTGTGTGCGTGTTTCTTGTGTAAGCTGAAAGTCGCGAAAAATTATTGAAATAGTTATTACTCCAAGGGTTCAGGGGATCTCGTAGTCGAGTAGTCTCGACTAGAGCTTTCTTACTTGTTTTAAATTCAGTTTGTAGATAAGTTTCCAATTATGAGAAAAAGAAAATAAAATTGTAAAATGGATTCATTGCAATGACTGTCTAAGACTAGAATATTGCAATAATATATACAGTAATAGGTGAGTCATGGCAACCTTGAATTCATCAAATATGAATGCAGCGAAAATCAATTAAATCACTGTGCCTCATCAGATATGCCTATAAGTTGCAGGCTTCCCTCATTGAGGCCTGTCACTTTGATAAACTTTGATTTCCTAATGAATTTAGTTGCCATTCGAAGCATGAACGAGTGTTATATGCATCAGCTGGCCCTGACGGACAGCTCTTGTGCTCTCTGCACGCATCGAAGGACAATTAAGCTCAACTGAACATGGATCAATCTAGATAGGCTAGACGACCTTAGCATACGGCCTTGTTGTTGTTGTTGTTGTTGTTGCTGTTGCTGTTGCTGTTGTCCCTAGCACCTTGTTGGGCCAAGGGGAAACATTTGCATTTAGCTGGCAGCTGCCGTTGAGCGGAATATGACAATAAACGAGCTGCAGCAGCTCATTTGCACAAATAAGCCATAACCGCATGACTGTTGGTGGCCATTCGCCATTCGTTGGTCTTGGAACGTGGCTTGTTGGCAATGTAAAGTGTGCCGCTGGTAGTGTAATAACCATAATGCCAACGTTTATGGCCACAGCAAACAACAAAAATAATAATGGTAATCATTTCGCCGTTCGCCGTTCGCCGTTTGCCGGAAGTATGCAAATATACGAGACGACTGCGCTGATGATGTCGATGTCGATGTCGATGACGACGATGACGATGTCGCTTCAGCTTGGCCAAGGCCTTGAACTGCTTCAAGGATATACGAGTAAATGGTCAGTCCTTGGGCCGTCTTTCCGCAAGCCACCTTGAGCCGTTTCGCCTCTACTCCGTTTGCTCCATAAATGATGCGTTAATGAACGTGCCACACGGCCAAGTAAAGCGACTGTCTCTTGCTTTCTCTATCTCTCTCTATTACTCACTCTCTCTCTCTCTGTAATCATGGCTCAGTGAATGAATATAATAATAATCTCTCTTTTGGCAGGAAATGAAGGGAAATTCAACAGGAAACTTTTGTGACGTGCTGCAAACATTTCGTGCCACATAGCAATTCTCTCTGTGATTACATGTGTGTATGTGTGTGTGAGTGAGTGTGTGGATGCCTCTTTGGTGGCATTTCAAATATTTAATTTTTATACACTTTTAGAGCTGGTGTAAAACACTTATGAGTTGTAAGCAAGGTTCGCCTGGCTGGCTAATTTGACCACGTCTAGACTCCAGCTTAACTTGTTTGACTTTGCTCTTTTCACGCATCGAGATTATTTTTGGGTGCTATTGAAATTAGAGAGGTGCAATTCGAGCTCTATCTTCTACTACTAGCTATGCCTTTGTCTGAGCTGAGTTCCGGGTTTTAGAAGGATGCACGACACCGAGACACCGAAAGCACATTAGGGAGTGTCACATATTTTCTGTATATTTCAGAGCATTACCGCTTGAATTTTCATTTTATATTTCTTATCACAAAATTTAGCAACTTTAATTTTTAATATTTCCAGCTCAAGCTTTTATCAATCTGCTCTCCAACTCCTGCTCCTATTCTATCTATAGCTCCTCACCTATCCACAGCCCGTCTCTCCACCTGCATCTATCTCACTTGAATGTATTGTATTGCTATCAGCATATTACTTTCAATGGGCGTGTTAATTAGCTCACGCTGCAGTCCGCTTGCAAGACAATTGCCAACAACTGCTCCCTCACCCACTCTTAACGGTTTGAGCAGTTGCTGCAACAGTTGCGACTATCGCCAAAAGGCAATAAAAACGCTTTCGTGCTGTCGTCATTACACAGCCATTTGCATTTCAAGAATGTAAGCGTAAACGTAACTGTAACTCTGCAGCTGTTGCTAATTATTGCCGTGATAATGACTTCAGCTGCGCCGAGGCGAAGTTAAATGCCAGAAAACTGCAGAGATTTTCCATGTGCTTTTGGCAATTGCCAATTGCCATTGATTTTTGCCTCAGACGGAATTTTATAAAAAATCTCACTTTGTATTTTCTGTAGCATATTTTTAGGTACCAACTAACGAGGCATGCAGAGGGAGTAGCTGCAGTGTCGAAACATTTCGCTCTCTTTGTGCTCGTCGCTACAAAGGAGCTGGGCCCTGAGACAGCTTAGCTCATTGAATGGAAGGTGACTTGAATGGAAAAATGTTGCTATAGACGGATGTGCACGACTTTGAAATACCCGACTGCACCATTGATTTCTGTAAATATATTAGCTAATGTTAAATGAAAATGTATTGGGATAGGAATTGATTTTAATATTTAGGGAAAATGGGAATCAGAAATAGAGTGTTTCTCATGTTTGTACTTTAGGGAGTCTCTATATCATGTATTTGATTAAATACTTCAGATATCAGAACCAGAATCCAAGTCAGGTAGACAGTTAGTTCTAGATCATATGAGATATGCTATGTTTAGGGTATATCGATATTTATCGATTTCGTAATATATGTAATTTATCGAATAGTTACTAAGAAAACATGAGCTCTCAAAGACTAGACTGCTCAGGTAGACGGACAGACAGATGAGTAAAAAAAACTAGTATACGATATGGACTTAAATAATAACAAGTCCAGGGATAAGGCTTAAGAATTCTGGATTTGCACAGTCTCGCTTCTACCTGAATAATTATGTCTACAGACCGTCAGGAGACGATCTAAACACCCACTCAACCAATTAATCGTTGAGTTGAAGAACTTGAGCTAAATTTCAATTTGAAATAAATTTGGTTTGCTTTGTGAATCACCTTCGCAGATATATGTATATCAATAGCTATGTATCTCTCTAGTTGTATAAGAAAAGACACCCACGCAGCTGACACCGTTCGAAATTTATATAGCCTACTATTAATTCGAAATCAATCAGATTTATTTCGCTATCGCGCACAGGACACAAGAAGCCAAATCCCAGGCACTGCCACCAGGCACGAGGGCAGTAATAGAAACGATTTCGTAAAAATATGACAAACAATCAAATCGCATTCGTGAAAAGCCGCAACAGAACATGCCAGCTGAGCCAGAGATTTGTTGCCCAGCTCCAGCTACATCTACAGAGCTGGAACCGGCCTAGTCAACAGCCCAAGTGCTGGGCGTTGTCTGTTGTTGTTGTTGTTGTTGGTGGTGTTGCTGTTTGTTAGTTAATGGTGATGGAGGCGCGGTTGGCGTGAAGTAGGAAAAATAGCTGCAACAGTAGCGGCAGCTGGAGTAAGAGGATGAGGATGAGTAAGAGGAAGAGAAAGAGAGCCAGAGTTGTAGGACTGATGAAAATTTATTGCTGCCAACATACCCAAAGGGATTCGCAAATATAATACTACAACCACAGCGGGGCGTAGCCCAGCATTTGGACGGATGAGCGCGCGAACAGATGGCAAGCAGGCGTCGACGTCGACGCCGACGTTGGCAGCGACAGCGACAGCAACAGAAGGCAGGCAAGGCAACTGCATATAAACACGTACAACATGTCATGCAGTTTGCCTGCTCCCTGTTCGCTGGATCTGAATCTCTATATATATGTATTTATATGGACTATGCGCTCGTTGCTATGCTAACATGTTTCTCATGAATGTGTATGTGTATGTGTGTGTGTGTGCCTGGAATGTGTGTTGCAGGGGCGTGTGTATGGCAAAAAACTAAATCTATGAAAAAATTTTTACAAAAGCAAAACATATAAAATGCGGTTTCGCAGCACAAAAAATCTGTAGAAAAATCAGAACAAACAAGAATACTGCGAGGCCCTAGTGAACGACTAGCAAATACCCTGTGAAGGTTTCTCTAGATTCCGACTGCTAATTGCTATGCATGGATATAGGATATGGATATAGGCTGAGTTAACTCTGTTTATGGAGAAGACTAGTTGATTATATTTTCTGGGTAGATATATATGAGACAAATAGTCTGTGCTCTTGAAATTTTAATTTGATTCTACTCACTTTGACTTAGAATGTCTAATGGATCTAAATGGAAATGGAAATATTGCCTAACCTAACACAGAGGTCTATATATATTTTTAGAGAGCGCTAGCTTATATAGTTTTCAAGGTGCACTGCAAAATCAGCGCAAAATTGTTATTATTTTTGAATATTACAAGATTCCGTTTATATATTAAAAGAACAAATTTTAATTGCCATGCGTTTAGTGTATAAGCAGATATATTTCAAATTTCAAGCTAGTAGCTTTTGTAGTTTTCGAGATGTGTGAATTATATATATAAATATATACAGCATCATAACTCATTCTGCTGTTCTTCTAGCCTCTTGCATTCAGTGCATACCCACTTCACTCCCTTCACAAAGGGCATACAAAATAGATGTATACATACACAAGTGTGTATGACAGCTAGAACATGCCTGTAGAGGTTCATCCTCTCACCTCGACTCACTCGCTCATCCAATCTCGGCCAGTGTTGCTGTACATCGTGCTCAGCATACACGAGCGCCCGAGCACGCACTCTTCATGTTTTGTTATGAAAATTTAAGTGAAATCACTTAAAATGCCAAACAAAACTATCAAAGGGGCGGGCCCACCAGGCGGAAGGGCAAAAGAGAGAGCGAGAGAGACAGAGAGAGTGAGAGGAGTCTTCTTCCTCAGGCAGCTCTACGTGTGATGCAGTTCACTATTATTTGCAATAACAACAGTATAAACTATTGTCAGCTGATGTGTGCTAAGTGCTTCTTTGCTGCGACTGCTGCGAAGCCTGACTGCGAAAATGGGTCAGCTCCACGAATGTGTGGCACAAATCTCACAGATGCTAAGGACTTTTCAGCTAATGCTGTTTGGCTGCTCGATGAGTAATCCAACTACCCAGTGGAGGCCATGCCGCCAATTTGCAGCGGAAGCTCGAGCGAGTGCACCCACTCTATACGCAACAACACACACACACACACATACATATATTTGACGTTGTCAATAGCTACGTTTTATTGCCTTGTCCTTTACACTCAAGAACAATAGAGAACTTTCGCAATGGGCGCGACTCTCACGCTCACGCAGCTAGCTAAAAAATTTATGATCAGTGACAAAAGCACATTTCCACCTGTGATATACTTTTACAGCTACTGCTGCTGCTGCTGCTTCTGCTGCTCACTTGTTTTCCCTCCCTCTCTCCCGCACTCTCCCCCTCGCTCTTCATCTCTCTGTGTACGTCTATTATTGTTGTGTGTTTTGGTGTTTTTTCTTTGCTTTTTTTTCGTCGCAGCGTACACGCCTTTTCAGTGCCATTGTTACGGACACGCCTCCCGCCTACAGGTTGACGAAACAGAAAAAAAACCAACGTTGGCAATTCCAGGCTGCTCCACGCATCGATGGTCCTTTTATGCGCTTCGCAGTTTTCACATATTTCTCTCTTTTTTCCTGTGCGATACTCGCTCGAGGAGTGAGGCGGGGTATATAGGTTTTAGGGGTAAAAATTGATAGTTTTAGAGAATCACTAGACTGCTCTAAAAATTGAATATTGCACATTGAAATATGACAGCTGGGGGCGTGGCACATAGGCTGCAACTTGGACACCAAAGTGGATGGCTATTTGGAATTTTTAAGATCAGCGAGGCATAATCGGCTTTTAGTATAGATTAGAAACAAGTTTTAAGAGTTTGGGAAGAGTCTGACAGTTGAGCCTCCCTCTAGATGCATTCAAGGTTTAGCTGTAGGCGTGTCATAGAGATAGACCCGCTCTAAAAATAGATCCACGTACGCTAGATGTGCTAACGAGTATTACGCAATCAGTTAGGCCCCATCGGCTAGCATGGCCTTTACTTGTTTTGTTTTACGCGGGTTCGCCTTGGATTTCAGCGATAATGGAGACAAATGTTGGGCTCTTAAATTTATCGATTGGTCGGTCGGTTTTTGTAGAAGTTGCTAAGGCAAAAAATATGGCCCTGGCATGTGAATTTGTTTTTATAGCCAAAGTCAGGTGGGCAGGTGGGCGGGTGGACAGGTGGACAGGTGGACGGGCGGGCAGGTGGACTGGGCGGCCAGATTTAATGCTTAAAGTCGCACACCTGAACTTTCAATTTATTTCGTGTTTTCCATTGCCTAATAGAAGAAAAGCAAAGTCGTCGCCCAAGATAAACTTGCGGCCAAGATAAGCCAAACTATTTGCGCAATGTAACCAGCATTTCCCATCCCGGCGTAGTTTCAAGAATTCGCAATTTTGCGACTGGCAGGCCCGGCCGGGCCGGTCCGGAGCGGAGCGGATGCTCTGTCTGCGTCTGGTCGACGTCCACAGGCTCTGGTCCCGTTATAAACTTTCGAATTGAAAGTTCATCGCATTTTGGCAGCTGTTCCCTTTCGCAGCTGGCAGGCAAATTTGTTGAAACATTTGTTAGGTTTCATCACAGATTTTTAAATTTCTGCTCGCATTTCCTTAACGCCCTTTTTCGGCCAGAGCTTCGCATTGTGTGCGCTTAAGCGAAGTTTTCATGTTTTTTCACGCTTACTCAGCTCAGCCACTGCGGTCCGGTTCAGAGCGGTTTGCCAGCGATTAGGGCAACGTGCTCAAGGGCCACGCCACACGGATTTAGTTAGCATTTAAATATGCTCGCGATAGCTCCACGAAATGCGTGCTCGCGTATTTTCTATTATGCAGAAACATAAATGCAACTAGCCTGGCCTGAATGTGGCTCGAGCGGAAAAAAGGGGTGAAATTCTCAATGATGGACTGTGAAATACCCGGTAAATCGGCTTAGTGTTTGGTGTTTAAATAGAAGCAGTTATTATATAAACTAATGTAGATTACACAAATTTGTATAATTAGAAAAAAAAAAATGATGTGTAGATTATGCAAAATTGTAAACTTGTTTCGAAATATACCGGACTATGATATACCCGGTATTGTACTTAAGAAGCGGTTGTATATAAATATTTTAAGAATCCAATACATCGAATTCAATTTTATATAAATTACATTTCTCATTATCTTTCAATATACGAAGGACTCTGAAATATGTAACAATATGTTGGCTTAGTGTTGTATATTTATATAAATGAATATTTGATGTTTTATATATATGTAGACTGAGATATTCCAATTATTGCATTTCATATTCATATATAAGCAACTATGAAGGAACGTAGATATAGTGTAAAATCATATAAGAGTCTGGCCCTGTAAGCTCATATGAATGAACTCTTATTAAATTAATTAAATTTAAATTAAATAATAGCAAAAAATATATATATAATATCCTTAACTCTCTCTCTATCTCTCTCTCTCTCGTCTCACTCACTGTCTTAGCCTGTCTTGGAGCGATGGTTAATTAAAGGTTAACAGTGAAACTCTCGTTTTATTTTATAAATTTGTTCATATTAATATTGATTTCACAAACGCAAAGAATTTTAGCACATATTTTTAAATTCACTTAAATTGAATAGCTATAAGCGAAAGCTTTCAAGCCAAGGAAATTACACATTGAAATCAGGAAATTAAAATTTTGAAATGCGCAGCAGAGAAAGCAAATTGCATAGGCAAACAAACGACATTTTTGCATGAAAGACTTGAAAGTTTTGACAAAAAGAGGAAGAACTATATAATTTGATTTACAAAGAAAATATACTAAAATACTTGGCTATAAGCTGATCTTATGTTAAAGGATAATCTAAATGATATACAGCCTATTATTTACCAAGTTGTACAACTTCTAATTCCTCCTTTTCACTACACAAATTTACAGGGTATACTTGATGCAAAGTGTTGTTGAAACATGAATATTAAAAAAAAAAAAGTATTTATATTTATATATATGAACTTGTACACGTTAAATGCATAAGCTCTGGCACGGGGCTGGCATCACTTCCAGTTGCCTAACTTCACCTAAAGTGCCAGCGGCCACTCATGCTTTTAGTGGCATGGAGCAGCTTTTGTTCAGCCAACGCTGGGGTAGAGTGAGCGAGCGGGAGAGTATGTGTGGGAGAGAGAGAGAGAGAGCGGGTTTGGGAGACGGCACGTTTGTGTCTGCTTACCTCGATTCGAAATGGCAGCATCGGCATGGCAATGCGCGTGTAGCAACCATGCCAGGCTAATTACAATCAAAATGGAACAATTCATTTTGCGGGGGCGTCGGCTCGTTGAGGAAGTCGCTAAATTCCCGCGACGTATGCTACGTAAAATGATTCTCATTGTTTTGCCTTTGCCAGTGCTAAACGCATACGCAGACGCAGTCGCAGTCGCTGTCGCAGTCGCAGTCGCCGTCGCTGCCTTTAGCTGTAATTGCTTGAAGTGGTCTCGCGTTGTGTCAACTGTAATTGATATGGTTTTTAAAATTCTCTTGCGCTGTGCTCTGGCTGCTGTCTTCTCTCTGCTTTTTTAAAGTCCTCCCATAATTTTTTCACTCAATTTAATTTGCCTATGGGAAAAGGTTCTTTATGTTCACAATTTTAGATCACTTCAATGTTCAAGAAGTCTTGAAATTATCTGAAAATAGACGACATATATACATGCATGTTAATTAAAAACATATAAATTTATATACATATGACATGTATATTTTTTAGGTATCTGAAATATTGCTGAAAATTATTAAAAGTATTTGAAATATTTGAAGACACTAAAAATATTAACCAACTATTTTTTAATATATTCCGAAAAATATAAAAATAAATACGAATTATTTAAAACTCCTTCAGAATTAAATGTATCAAATTTTAAAAACATCTAATAAGTTTTAAAATTCCTTAACTCACTCAAAGCTTTCAAACTTGCTTGTTCTCAATACATATATGCATCTCAAAGAATTTCTAGCTTTATTGACACTCCAAGAATTTCATCACGTTTATCAAGCGGGCTTATTTACGCAGCAAAGGCTGGTTTTTTAATAATCCCTGGAGTGCAAACTTAAAGAGAACTTAAGAAGCATGTGCAGCCCATATTGGGGGACGCAAAAAGCCTAACGGGGATGAGGGCCAAAGTAAACGAAACTTTAACAGTAAAGCTCATAGTCAAATAACGAATTGCTCTTAAGGACATACTCATGTATGCACACACGACCCCTACCAGGGTCCGCCCAGCTCTGCCCAGCTCTACTCTGCTCTGCTGTCATATTTAAAGACAAAGTTTTACATAATTTAATGAGTTTGCCTTTTGTAATGGGCAAGCAGCAGGACCAAAAGCTGGCCACTGCATGTGTGACCCTTGGCTGTGGGTAAGCCCAAGAAAAATAAGCAAACAAAAAAGTTCAAATTATTTCATTATCACTTTCGAGCAGGGCAAAAAACAACAGAGACTCGAAAAAAGTAAACGACGAAAGCAACTAAGAGCGCGCTTGCAGCATGTGCCTGACCTGAAGATACCCTGACCGAAATGTCTACCTATGTGTGTGTGAGAGTGTGTGAGAGAGAAGCTTGTCCACATATACAAATATTTCTTCTCACACACACATTACACAAGCAATGTTAAGGACACAGCGTTAGGTATATAAAGTAAAGGTATGTATAGTAGTCTGATTGAACTCTGGATCTAGCTGTACTATCTTAATGAAATTTTCAGTACATACCTATAGCATCTGACTATACTCATGTCTTAAAACTCTACTCTCCAGCTCTTGTAATTTCTGAGATCAAAAATACCTCACGAACAGAGCTATAGAGTGGCATGCCAACATAGCTATATTAATGCATCCCACATATATAAATGGTTGCTTGCTCACTGATATCGCCCTTTTCTATCAGTGGCTATAGCGTTTGCACAAACCCATTATACCCCATTTATCCATTTTCTATGAGTACAGGGTATAACAATTGCTTTAAAGCTATAAAATTCGCTTCTTTTTTTGGGGAACTTGAAGCTGAGAGCTGCGGGCGAGACGCGACTGCTCATAAAAAATAAAGTTATAAATTTAGATTAGTCCGTGCCGAGCAGAGCCGATAGAGCCGAAGGAGCAAAGCAGTCTAGAGGCAACAGTCCACAGTGTACGGTCTATGACGGGGCCGGGCCCCTTGCAGTTGGCAAACCCATTAAAGTCACTGCGCTTGTGTTTAAGAGTACGTCATGTATATAATTATCTATCGTATTCATTATTGCCATGGATAGCCAGAGGCGGCGCAAGGCTCTCTCTCGTTGCTGCCCCGCTCCATGTCCTGGAGGAGCAATAAAATATTTGTATCTATTTCGTACGTTGCACAGCTCTGAAGCGAGGTGCTGTCATACACACACACACACACACACATTCGTATATGTATATGTCTGTATCTGTGCTAGCCATGTAATTACTCAAAATGATGTAAGGTATTTTATGGGAACGGAGGTCAGCAGGAAGTTGGAAGCTTTTATATGTCGGGACTCGGTCTTCTGCTGGCCGAAAAAGCTTTTATCACGTGGTGCTAAAGAGTCATAAACAAAACCGTCCAGTCTGCCATATAAAGAGGCAACGCAGCGGGAGACTCTACAAATAGCCAGCATCCATTGTCCATTGGCCATTGTCATCTTAGACGGTTCAGCATTAGGCCACGTTGCTGTTGGCCAAGGTTATCAGTTTTATGGTTGCATGGCCTACAGACTTATATACCCTGTACTACACCTATGTGAATAGGTAAAATGGGGTATATTGGCTTAGTGCTGGAGTTAATGAAAGACAATGATAGACTCTGCTGAAGCGGTTAAGTATTTCTAATCTTAAATTGAATAAGAATGAGTCGATCTCTCAAGACTGTGGCTCTGCATGCGTAGATCTCGAGAAATATAAGAGCTAGAGACTTCAATCTTAAAGCAATTTTTCTTGTATACTTTACGATATATAGATCTTGGATTTTCTTCCGATATCTCATGACCCTTTCATTATATCGATAAATATTGATTTTTAAAGTTGGGTTACTGTACTCTCTCTCTCTCTCTCTCTCTCTCTCTCTCTCTCTCTCTCTCTCTCTCTCTCTCTTCTACAGGTATCCCGTAGTCGAGCATTTCCTACTCACCTACTCCTGCCCGTTATATACTACATACATACATCTATGGGCACATGCTGTGCGCGTAATTTTCCTTTAGCTTTAATTTATGACACAGCCTCACAGGGCACTCGCTGGACTTATTGCTCAGGCTAAGATCCTGACTTTGATTTTCTGCCTTACGAAATTTAGTTGAAAGGCTATGTCGCCTCTATCGCTGCCTCTGAGATCAACTGATTTATATCCACTGTCCGTCCTAGAGTTGAATCACCTCATCTGCCCGTCGCATCATCTTTAAGTGCTTCGCATTAACATTTTACGTGCGATTGCAGTTGGTTTTAGAATTTTCGTTCAAGTCATTTGCCAGCTAACGTTAACTTTTTGGTGACTTTCGCTTTTGGCCAAGTTCCGTTCGTTCGTTGGTTCGGTCCTTTTGGCCAGCATATAAATTGCACTTTGCGGTATAATTGCGAGCTACAAGTTGCCTGCGCAATTAGTTTTTGCTGGTTAAACTGATTTTCTGCCAGCAGACGCTGACACAGGATGAGCCCCAGTGGGACGTGAATAAAGGCGAAACAGAAACAGGCGGAAGGCAAAAGCCAAGTCTTTTGTCAGTCAGTTTGCTGTGGCCGACAACCAAAACTTTAAAATGGGTTAATTGCATTATAAACTAGACAAACAAATGACAAACAAGTTCTAGCCGCCCCCCCACTCCCTCCATCATCACAATCCCCCACACAACACACACAAAACAAAAAAAGTCACTAAATAAATTGGAACAGCTATTTGCTATATTCGCCAGAGCCCGACTCAGATTCGATTTAAGCAGCTGAGCTCTAATCTGTCTCTTGCGCTCTGCTGGGACACCGACTGCAGGATACTCGTTTGCGTTTCCAACTGACTACAGACTTAGAAATATTAGTTTTTTTCCATTTACAGAAATAGTCAACTGTACAAGAGATAATGGGTTTGTCTGAATTTATGTTAACTATATATATTTCAACATAATTATAACTAACTATATTAGAACTCTTATAATAACTAATGTGCTAAGCTCTGTGAAGCAGGGCAGATTAACACATTTTTATCTTTATCGACATCCACGCTCAGTTTTAAAAGCTTATACAGCGCCAACTCTGCTCACATATTTCCCTTTACACAACAGTTATCAAAGCAAATTAAATTTGAAGTAGAAAGTACAGTACCGTCCAGTTGATATAGCAACAGAAAAAATATTGATTTTTATGCTCAAATAAATCACCAAAATTATTTGCGTTAAGCCATCTGCAAGCTGCATTTGATGTTCGATTGGACTAAATATTAAAAAAAATGATATTGAGCAAAGTAAATATTTCATTATTTATTCCAGAGTTTTCCTTGCTAAATCTGCCTTAGCATTCTGCTTAATTTATTTCTAGTTAAATATTGCAGTTTTATATTGAAGAGCTTGTTTGTATAAATGCTTTTAGGCACTGCATATAATAGGTAAATATTAGGCTATCATCTTCGATCTGTAACTCGCTTTCTATATTTGCAATAGATGTGATTATATACACTAAAATGTTGCTTATAGTAATAGTATATAGAAGTCTACACTATCCTCTAGCTATAGTACGTCCTGTTGCAAAAGCTATGAATTATCAAACACGACTTTATTTATATCCCAGTCTATGATCCCTGGAATATGTCTACCTTATCATGTTCCCACAGTCAACCCTCTTGAGCACATGAATATATTGAATATCCCAATGCAAATTTCCATCTCTTTATCTACACATCTATTCCCTATATATCTACACCCGATTAACCACACCCACCATATTAGACATCGCTTTATACGCATTTCAGATGCTTTTGCTTACCCTCACACAGTAAGCCCCGACATCTACATAATTCATCCATTGATCCCCACCAATATGCTCGTCCTTCACAGACACGAGCGAGCGTAATTAGCAGCAGCTCGTTGGCTCAGTCTGGTAAAGACAATAAATAAGCGGAGCGGAGCTCATTTCATGCTCGGCTGCAGTCACGTTGAGCAGGTTTCTGCTCCTGAGCTGTGCAGCAGCCTATGAATGCATTAGCAACGCAACAAATTCGAGCTGCGAGCGAAGGACACCGAGCGGGGGGCGGGGAGCATGTGATATCGAAACGATTTCAAATGCCTTTTATCTCCCGCTGGCTGAGGTTAAAAGTTCAAAGTTCGCGCCGCAAGTTCAGCGAGTCAAGCAGCGCTGGGACACACACGCGGCGACAAATGCGTGCAACTTTGACGGGCCTAATATCTGTGGGCGAGTCTACGAACTTTCTAATAGAAACGAACTGATAGAAGATTATTAAAATTTTCCGAACGAATGTGCACAAGCTGCACAGTGCAACAGTTTCTCAAGTATTTGGCTGGCTCAAAAGGTTATCTGCCGCTGTCGCCATATGCCATAGAGAGATGCCATCGAGCTGACAGAGAGTGAGAGAGTGAGCGAGCGAGAGGGTGAGCGAGAGGGGAGGAGAGATGCCTCTCGCATACTTCAGCTATGAGTACTCGGTCTGTAAAATTTTCTAGCCAAGCAACGCACACACATGAAATTTGCTGAGCTATGCGATATGCTGCATATTTATTAAAGATTTCTATAAAGTGAATGACAGCTTAAGCTCAAGCTAGAGAGCCCTTTGTGGCTTGGCGAAATAATAGCTTCATATAGTTAACTGGAACAGCCTTTGACTTTACCTAACTGATTTATATTGCACACTAGGTGCGTAGTATCCAGAGATACGTCCAAATCAATTAACCTTTATTCTCCTCCATTGCGGTTGCTGCTTTGGCTTTGAGGTTTGCCTCATTACGGCTATGCTGAAGAGGAGTCAGCATAAGGCAGAGATTTACCATAGACGAAAGCAGGTTTATGGTAAACATTTTACTTGACAGCTTTTGCACTGCTTTTTATATTCAAAGAGATCCAAGAGATTCCAAGAGAATCAATCCATTTAGCTGCTTTGACTAGAAATTGAACGAATTCAGGTGACTTATAAATCATTCAACTGTACGTGAACGAGTATCATATGCTCCACTGCTTCAGTCTTACTACCTGTAGAATAATGGTAAGCATGAATAATACTAAATCATTACTGCTAATTCAATAATTCTATCAGACAAACTTATTGAGTTATTCAGAAATCAGGGAAAATTTTATGTTTGAGGTATTTCTATCTGAGAATGCAAAAATTCTTAAACAAACAAATCCATTTTCCAAAGAGAGCCCTATAAATGCTGAAAGTACTAACAAAGTTCTTTTAGCCTTTTTTGAAAATTCTAAGAAATCTTGTTTACCAACAAAATGTATCTCGAAATGTATATAGGATAGCACAGCAGGAAAAGGACAGCCAGAAGGAGTTAGGGCAGTTGTTCTGTAAAGTCAACAGAAGCTTTGTCTTTGATGTGACAAAAACTCAAAGTAAGTCCAAAAAGCTCAGTTGTAAGATATTTTAAGAAAGAATATCTTATAATAAGAATAATCTAATTTCAAATCTGCTTAGAGTACTGTAAAAAGTCTTTCTTCATAAGCAAGTGATGTTATCCTTAGAGTTAGAGTGTTTCGAACGGTTATCGATTGTGAATTTTTAGAAATATTTGAGTGATGTTCTACGTATTTTCAATCTGAGTAACAGTTATATTAAAATATTTTGTGGGATCAAATGGCATTTAAACATAAACGTAACTCGGTTACATTCCAGATTCTAAATTGCTTTAGCCATTTGACAACCTGCTGACCTCGGCAACTGGTAACAAAAAGTTATTGAAAGTCATTTGCAATAAAAAAGGAAAATGCCAATTGAAAGCCATAAATCCAATAAAAACAAAAATCTAAAAAAATGCAGTATATAAAATAAAAAATAGCAATCGAATCAAATAATTTAAATTTATGCCAGAGCATAAAAATTCTTTGTTTAGCAAGCTTCAAAAATTTTCAATAAAAACCAATATTCTCTATTTAAAGCTAATTGAACAATAGAAATAATCAGAATATAAAATGTAGGATAAAGAAAAGAATTATTATATAGCCATAGATATAGTAGAGACAGACTGAACTCCAATTATTGAAAAACAAAATTTAAGAATAAATGAAATGTATTAAAAACAGTATAAAAGAAATATTAAGATTAGCATATATCTTATAAATGAAGATTTTTTCTTATGTTTTCTTTCTTTTTATGTCAACTCATTATTGTGAACTCTCTCTACATACTTCAATGATTCTTTCTCGTCTCTTTCAACCCGTTCCGTTTGAATGAAATAATTAAACCAAGAATTTCCATATTTAATGAGTTCAGGATAAAAACACAAAAGCCGAGAGCTGAGTTAATTAATTGTTTATCAAAAGCCTTGACCTCAACAACAACAACAACAACAACAACAGCAACTGTTGATTGGCTAGCTAACATATAAAGCCCCATCAGATGGAGTTGGATAGGCGACAGGCAGGTCGGGCCAGACAATGTAATTATTCTATTCAACTCATTAATTTTCAGTGACACACAGACAGGCGCTGTCCTCAGGTAGCAGTGTGTGAAGAAGTTCCTCGACGATTCCTTACAAATAGCCAATAGCAAGAAATGGCCCGGGGACTGTAATTTACATGGTCTGCACAATAACCGCGCACCTGTCACGCCTGACAGCGCAAATCGAGCGCGGGCGGAGGCAGCGAACGAACGAGTGAGCGAGCGAGTGGGGTAGCCCTCGGGTATGGGCTAGGTAGGTGTCACGCCCAGACAGTTAGACAATGCTCACCTTTTGTTTACAGCCACAGCGACAGCTCCAGCTCAAAGTGCACGACACACAATGACACTTGACAAATTGTGTTGGCAGAGCAACTGTTTAGCTTGACGAACAACTTGTAGATCGGCTTGTCAGATTGGCTTTACATATCAATAGGCAGCATGTGAGTGATGGTCGGAGGGGAGGGCGAACGGACGAGGGGGACTGGGCAAGCGAAAAGATTCACCTAAGCCTTGAAATCATGCTCGATGAATTTCCCAACAATTAAGGCTCGATGGCTTTTTGCTTTAAAACTTGGAGCCCGACAGCGTCTTGATTTGCCACGCCCACAAATATATTTACTGTAGTTTTAGAATGGATAACTAACTAAATCTGGGTATGCTTTCAGGATAGATCCATGTGATAAATCCAACATGCTTCATCCAATTCAACATGAGCTTAACTTTGGTATATCTTTTTTTCCGATTTTTTTCATATTATTATTAGACTATTTTAAATTGTCTATATTCAAATATCAAATTGTCTATATTAGATTATAAAAAAAAAAAAAAAAAAAAAAAAAAAAAAAAATAGTTGTAGCTAAAGAAAATAAAGATATAATATTAAATGACTTGAAGAGCTGCAGACCTTACTAGATTCCACAAAATCTCATGGGAATATTCGATAATTATAATAAACTTGATCTGCCCTAGCGAAAAAAAAAAACCCCGACATAGATACAGAATATATATTTTATTCCCATTGTTTCTATGAATGTTATGTTTCATTATTATGATATGACTATATCAGTAACTACAATACTATATTTATTTTTCTATAATCTATATTATTTCCATAATACACTTTTGTCTCCCATCACAAGTTTTTACTTGTAATATTTTGTAATAATTTTGGGGAACTTGTAAATCTTCCCCTTGATATATATACAATTTGTATCGAATTTCGAATCCCTCTTCGACGATTGCCGCAACGAGCATAAAACTATTGAAGAAGGCAACGAATCTAATGCGTCTCTCATGAATTCGTTCACTTGCTGCGAGTTAATTAATTGAAATTTCAATCGCCGTTGCTCTGAATGGGGCGTGTGTTAAGGACTCACTCAGGAGTAGCCCTGCGGCTATCTCGCTTAGGCAAACAACTCTCGACTCGCATGCAACGTGATGAATTCACTTGGCCCGGCTAAAACGTGGCAACTTTCTGCAAGACTTTGTACTGGTTGTCAGCAGCACTTGTTAAACGCTTTTCCTGTTCTCCTTTCGCTCTCTCCTTTGTTATGGTAGTTTTCATAAACTTTCCCTCCGTGTGTGTTTGTGTGTGCGTGCGTGTGTGTGTGTGTGTGCTCGTGCGTGAGTGTGTGTGTGACACAAAAGCTGTTGCTTGCTTTGCTACTTAGGCGTTAGCTAAATGCTTTGCCCGCTGGGGTCAGGCACCAGACACGTCCTCCTCCTCGTAGGACCCTTGTGCCGCTCACAATGCATGGCTGACTGGCTTGCTGGCTGGCTGGTTCTTGGCCATTCCATAGACTTTGGCTCAGTGTTTGGCGGCCATGTTGCTTGTCGTTGGGTTTTTTCCTTTTCTTCCTCTTTGCAAACAATGTTGACTTCCTTGCTGCTATTAACTATAATTACCGCATTAAACGCCAAAGTGTCTTAATATTCAATTATAAGTTTCTTTTTTCATCGAATACATTGTGCTATTTGTGGCGTGATGTGGGAAAAACTTTTACTAATATACATTTCAACCGATTGTTTATATACTCCATAATAACAGCGGGTGTGTGGAGGGTACATGGGTTTTGCGGTCAACTTTGTAAAGTAGGCCTGGCTGCATCCATGTGAAGTCGTCTTGTCGGCCTATTCTTTCTTTTCCTTTTCCTATCCGTTGTTCCTTAATTGACGAGTCTTCGACCTTAAAGGGTAACTCCGTTCATTACTTTTCCTACTCTACTCACAAATTAAATTCGATCAAACTATCGATAAAAAGCCGCTATGAACTAGTCTTATCGGCCTGTCCTCCTTTTCCCCCTTTCTATCTCCTATGTGACTACTCTTCGAACTTTAAGGGAAACTTCATTCGTTGCTTTTCCTACTCCATTTATTGATATATGGTCTGTTTTAACGATCGATTTTCATCCTTTCATCCGTTCTTCCGTTTTTATTTGACTAGAAAATTCGATGATTCGATAACATACTACGAAATCGACTTTGGCTAATTGAGCATATTTCGAAACTCTTGAAGTTGAGCTGTCTCTCTATCATATATAGTTAGTGGATCTATAAGTGATACGACAATATTTTGAAAGGAAATCGTATGTGCCTAACTCACAGGGTAACTGCTAGTCACATACACCTATATATACTCTCACTTGTGCCACACTGTCTTTGTGTACTCAGTTAGCCGCCTTAATGACGCTTGAGTGCGTACAAATTATATCAGTAAATCTTAATGCTTCTATTGCTTTTGATTTTGTGCCAAAGCAAAGGCTGGCCGAGTTTCTGTCGACTCTTTGTACTCTATCTATTGAACGCTTCATGGCCGGGCCGGGAAGTATGTGCGCCATTTGTTTTATTGCCGCATCGATAAAATAAATTGTATGTGTGGCCCTTCCGGCACGGCTAATGGCCACAAGTTGAAAGTTTCGACATCGATGGCTGATTTTCGTTACGTTGCCAAATAGATAGAGACAGTCAGAGAGAGTGAGAGAGAGAGAGAGAGTTGGATGGAGAGGGATGCTGCGAGAGATAGGTCTAATGAAATTAGAAGTTTTCGCCCCACACACCGACTTGTTATAAGTATCTTGGCAAATTGTCATAGGAAATTCAATTCGGGTTGACTTACACGCACTCGACTAAACTAATGAACTCACTTTTAAAGCCATTGCCCGCAACAGAAGTTTAATTAACGAATCGTCAAGCCCTAATTTCGCATATTAATAATTACGACACTGAGTTAGCTTCACTCGGGCCTTGAGTGGGAAGGGGCAAAGGGAACCGGGACTGGGTCTGGCAGGCTCCTTCCCAGCACATGCGACACGCACACGAAGCCCATAAATAATGCGCGCTGTATACAAATTTTCTAGCACGCCTCGAATTTAAGTCGAATTTAATTTCATTTCAACTCAATGCACACGAATCAGCCTCAGCCCCAGCCCGGCTCAAGGCTGCCAGCCAAGAGATAATAATAAGAATATTTATTACATACATAGCCTCTTCCCTCTCTTTTTCTCATACTCTCATACTCTCCTTCTATTTCGAGGAGCTTTCATTTGAGCGCAAATTGCATTTAATTCTACATAATTATTTTTGATTTCTCGTCTCTGCATTAAGCTGTCCACAATTTGCTTTTTGATTTTTATACCCTGAACCCATTGAAAATGGAAAATCAGGGTATAATGGTTTTGTTAAAAGTATGTAACAGGCAGAAGGAGGCGTGGCAGACCCCACATATTCTTGATCAGGGCGACGAGCTGAGTTGATTTGGCCCTGTCCGTCTGTCTGTCCGTCCGTCCGTCCGTCCGTCCGTCCGTCCGTATGTATGAACGCGTCGATTTCAGAAGATATAAGAGCTAGAGACTTCAAATTTTTTTTTAAATGTCCGTAATTACAGCGCGCATATCAAGTTTATCATTAAAAATCGATAACTCATCCCGATCTTTTTTTATCGATAAAAAACCTTATCGAAAACCAGTTATAAAATTATATCTTTTACACCTTTATTGCTAGAGTCTCCAAATTTTTAATGTATGCTTATATGCAATTTATACAATTTCGGTTTTTGTTAAAATTTACCCCCCACCCTTAAATTCACCCCCTCACCATCACTTTTGTAAAAAGCGTATTTCAAATACTAGAGACTTGGGCTTTGGAATATACACACATATTCACCATATGATTACGCTCTAAAAGTTTCATTAAGATCGTATGTCTACAAAAGAAATTATTTAACAAATAAATTCTCATAATATTGCCCACACTGCAGCGCAGCCCAAGCGCAGTCGCTGCTTACTGCGCAGTTAGAAGAGCGCAGGCTTATGCGTGCGTGTGGATGCATGTGTATGTATGTGTGCATAAAAGAGGTGCAGTATAATTAGAATATCAGCTTAGAGGGTTCAGGGTATCTCCTAGTCGAGTAGTCTCGACTGGAGCTTTCTTACTTGTTGGTTTATGACTTGAAGAATTTCTTTGTTTTGAGTTTTGGCTCGGTGATTTCCAATAAGAGTTTATGATGATACTTATGTAAGTGTGGGCCGATGCATGCTATGCCTCTGCTACTGAAACTCTACGGGCTCTCTCTGCCTGTCTATGTTTCGCTGTATCTTCTTCAGGTACTTTATGCAAAATTGCTTTTAGTAAAACCCATATTGTAAGACTTTCAGCTCATTGCAAAGGAAAAATAAAGTAGAAATGCATGTAGCATATAGAAAAGTCATGGCAGAACCTATATTGTAAATAGATTCTTAATCAAGAAGTCGTACATATTTCTATACACATTTTTTTTATTCATGATATTTAGCTATTCTCTCCGATATTTTCATAGTCTGGCACTCTTAATTGGCGCCTCTCACTCGTCCCTTATAACATGGAAGTGCACTGAAAATTTTAATCTATATAGGATATTAATATTTTGAGAAATTCATTATAATCGACAGTATGAGGTTTGCTCTAATTCTCAGGAAGCCTTGTCTCTTAGCTTGGCAACTTATTTTCATCGTTTTGCGTTTCAGCCAGCTTCTGATTACACTAAATTTCTCAAAAGCTAATAGCCTATTTGCATATTCTCAATAAGTTCAGGAAAGTTATAAAACTTGTAAAAGTTAAGCATTCTGCTAAAGCTCATTATATTCAAATATTACGTCCCCAAATGCTGCACACTTCAGCATCAAATGATTAAGTCAACGTTAAAGTAATTTCCAGTTTGATTAGCTGCCGTTCACAGAAGAAAAACACAATCTTAAACACTGCAAAATCTTGGGAAAATCCTTATATGTCAGTTAAAAGAAAACTCTGAAAGGAAATGAAGGTGCACATTTGTGTTTGTGTTTTGGTTTGCCTTCGGAGCCTTTTCAGCTTCACAATGGCAGCAACAGGAAAAAAAGGTTAAATAGCATTCGTTGAGGCTTATTTCGGGAAAATATTCTAAATGCAAACAGAACTATTTCGAGACGATTTCCTACAACAATAGAGCTCCGCAACAAAAGCGGGAGCAAAACAGAAATTTCATAAATTAAAGCTAGCTTCTGAATGGACCCGAAAAGTATGCAACAAAAGAGAGTGCAAAAGCACATTTCTATAATAAAATATAAATGCATGTATATACGAAAGAGATTTACATACATACATATATATGCGTTGGTGCGTGTCTGTGGGAGCAGCTAACGGTATAGAAGTAGAAAAGTTGTCTGACAATCGTCAGCTGGCCTCGGTAGATGAAACCGCCCCCGACAAAGATTTGTTGTAGGCGAAAAGTTTCGCAACATGGAAAATTCCTGGCATAGAAGCTGTCAGCAGAGCAAAGACGCATAATTAGTGAGACAAACGAAAAATTCTGAAAAATTGCCCAAAACTGTGTGAGCGTCTCTGAAAGTTGAGACTAAAGAGCAAGCAGCGGCTTAAAGTCCAGCCATATCCAGTTTTATAAGCCAGCAAATTAGGCAACAGGCTATAAATGTTCATAGCCAACAATTTGCAAGTAAATAACTTGTTTTGTCTCGGGCAAGAAGTTCAAAATGAAAACGCTCCAGCTGCTGCTGTTACCTTCTTAAGCGTTACCAAAAATAGAAGTCCAACAAAAAGAAGAAGAAGAAGAAGAAGCTGAGCCAACAGCTGCGAACCTTTTGGCAGGCTGCGAATGCCATTCTCAGTTACCAGGCATTTCTGCTTTGTAGGCATATTATTCTTTTCTTCTCCTATTTTTCCTTATTTTTTTTTTTTTTTTATACCCTGAACCCATTGAAAATGGGAAATCAGGGTATAATGGTTTTGTTGAAATGTATGTAACAGGCAGAAGGAGGCGTGGCAGACCCCACAAAGTATATATATTCTTGATCAGGGTGACGAGCTGAGTTGATTTGGCCCTGTCCGTCTGTCTGTCTGTCCGTCTGTCCGTCTGTCCGTATGTTTGAACGCGTCGATTTCCGAAGATATAAGAGCTAGAGACTTCAAATTTTTTGTAAAATGTTCGTAATTACAGCGCGGATATCGAGTTTATCATTAAAATTCGATAACTCATCCCGATCTTTTTTTATCGATAAAAAACCTTATCGAAAACCAGTTATAAAATTATATCTTCTACACCTTTATTGCTAGAGTCTTCAAACTTTTTATATATGCTTATATGCAATTTATACAATTTCGGTTTTTGTTAAAATTTACCCCCCACCCTTAAATTCACCCCCTCACCCTCACTTTTGTAAAAAGCGTATTTCAAATACTAGAGACTTGGGCTTTGGAATATACACACATATTCACCATATGATTACGCTCTAAAAGTTTCATTAAGATTGTATGTCTACAAAAGAAATTATTTAACAAATAAATTCTCATAATATTGCCCACACTGCAGTCGCTGCTTACTGCGCAGTTAGCAGAGCGCAGGCTTATGCGTGCGTGTGGATGCATGTGTATGTATGTGTGCATAAAAGAAGTGCAGAATGATTAGAATATCAGCTTGGAGGGTTCAGGGTATCTCCTAGTCGAGCAGTCTCGACTGGAGCTTTCTTACTTGTTTTTTTTTTATTTTTATTTTATTTTTTTTTTTTTTTTGTATATTCTGCTTTTGGGCACAGCCTCTAAATATTCAGTTCAGCTTTAAAAATTATTACAAATAATGATAGGCAAGTCCGTAGCTGTGCAGTCAAGACATTACTTCTGCCACTGGCAGCAGACATTTGCCTTCCTGTGCTGCTTCGACTTCCTGCTTTTGAGAATAGCTCAGAGATAAATGCCCATCATGGCCGTGCACACAAACATTTCGAAGACATTCAAAAGTCGGCATGAAATTTAATTAAAAATGTTATTACAACTACAGCCGAGTTGTAGTAAAACCAAACATCAAGACTGACTATTTATATTGCTTCCCACCCGAGTTTGAGTGATATAGGAGACATCCTAAAGGCTTCTTGTTTACATGCATACACATAAGAAAAGTCATTGCGAACAGCTGCTGCCAAAGTTCCCACTCGGAGCAAAGGCTTGATTGAACTCGGCATCCGTCTGGCAGATCTTAATGAAATTTCTAGCGCATGAATAATACATTAAAATGAATGTATGTACCAAGAATCAACACTGTAGAATTTATAAGATATTGGTTAAACTGAAATACAAAGTGTGATTTTATGACCAAAAGTTACTTACCAAATTGTTTATGCCTAGGTCAAAAAGCCTTGAAGTTATGCAAACAAAACTAATTTAATATATCGATAATCATCGATATTGGAGGTTGAGATATTGGAATAAAAAGAAAATCATAAAATTTTGTTGCGTAGGGTAAACAAGAATAAAAGTTGTAAAAATCAGCTGTCTAACTTTTGTAGTTCCAGAGATTGAGGCATCAGACGAATAGGCAAGAGCAATGGAGAAATACTCCCATTCTCCATAAGTTTTGCCTGTTCTCTTATGGTTAGTTATCTGTTCACTCACGCATTACATTAAAAGTGAAGATGAATATTCTTTCTATCCCATAATGGGCTGTGAATGTGCTCATATATGTAGTGACCCCGACCCTTCACACATTTCAATGAATCCGATTCGTGTACGAACTCGCTGTGCTACTTCAGAAATTGTCGATGTTTAGTGGTTGAGGATATGCTGCTAGTTAACTGACTAATCGCATTAGATTAACACATATACAAATAAAACTCTTGACGGCCGACAACAAAGCCACAACAATTACAAGGCAGATAGTAAAGGGCAGCTTAAGCAGACGATGAAAAAAACGGCGAACCAAGAAAGCGAAGCATAAGGCGAGAGAACAAAAAACCAATCCAATATAGTTGTTATTGCCTTTGTGTTGTGCCTCGCAAAAGGCGTTTATAAATTACTTAAAGCACTTAATGCGGCACGAAAGAAAACTGGCAGAGCAACAGGAAGGAACATCCCAGCTCCAACCCGTACCCCGAGCCCCGCAGCTCGAACCAAGAAGACCGAAGCCCGAAGCCCGAGACCCAAGAACCAACAACCAGAACAGAAAACAACTTGTGGCATGACCAACCCATACGCACCATTGCAATATGCTTTCTTTCTCTCTCTCTCTTCTATTTTTTTTTTTTTTTTTTTTTTTTTTTTTTTTATGCTGTCTTGGCCAGATTAAAGCGTATCATGTTAGCAGCAAGTCCAAACCGCAGGCAGTTCAAGTAAGAACAGTTCAGTCGGGCGCAACCGACTGCCCTACACTCGTTGAGGGCTCAACTTGGATTGGGGTAGCTCAAGAAATATATATTTTTAACTAAGAAAAGATGCGCAATACAGCTTTAAAGCTAAAGAATATACAGTATCTCCAATATCCTGCATTCGTAATAAATGTTTCGCAACACTACATTGATATACATTGTCTCAACTGTAGGTCAGACATTGCACAACAACCAATCAACTCCGGTTTGCTTCACCCATGAGCGAGTATAACTGGGACTACAGCTAGAGCAAAGGAGCTGGCGTGCGCCTGCTATAGGCACAAGAAAATCCTCTCAATTGATTATCAATCAATTTCTGTGGCAGTGTAACATTCCCCCGCCCTGGCACAGTGCGAAACAAGGCGAACGAATGCCTGGGATTGAGACTGCTCTATGGCATATATAAGATTGGGCTAATGGAATTAAAACTGGGCAGGAGACAGTCGACTCTTAGCTGGCAGTAAAACAATAAAAACGTGTCAACACAAATCAATTGCATTAAGCAGACAGCTTGCCGGAACGTGAGTCCTCCAGTCCTGGGCCCCCGATGGTCCGTTAATGTGGTTTAGGCCCGTAAAACGAAATTGAGTCGCCTAATCGGGTGCTCAAATTAATGCTAATGCCAACAGCTGGCAGTGACTTATTTATGCAATGCATTGCGAAATTTGCGCTGCTCCTCATAATAATTAAGGATTATTTTGTGCGCTTCCTCAAAGCATTTTGCTCAAATTCCCGAAATTCCGCACAGAACATAATGGAAATATCTATCTCTGGTAATTGTCCCTGTGTGTGTGTCTCTTCCTTTCTCTCTCTCTCTCTCTCTCTCTCTGGCGCTTCCTCTATGTGTGTTGGCGTTATTAGAGGCAGCAGCCAGAAATATTTCCTTTGGCCATTTTTCCGTCCAAACATCCTTCGCCTGAGGTCTCCATCGTCATCTTGGAATTGAATAAAAGTCGTCGTAGTACATGCAATATCCAAGTTGAGACATAGTCGCCTACTGTTTGCCTTTCTCTTTATACCCTCAACCCTCATTGAAAAGGGTATAATGTTTGCGGTAATGTATGTATGTAGACCAAAGGAGCTTAGACCGAAACCGTAGATGCTTGATTGGGGTCAATTTACCCCTGTCCATCCGTCAATCAGTATGTCCTGCTACCCGCCTTTGTACCTTTATGTATGAACACGTGGACCTGGGAACCTCTAAGAGATGGAAGCCTTAAATTTTTCACTTGGTTTTTATCTAGAGTATGTCTTAATTCATCGTGAGCCCTATAAATTATTTAATTATTTACCTATTTTATTAAGAATGTGTCGTGGAGTCTTTAATGTACAGTTTTTAAAAGGATAAGCTTTTAATACTATATATCTAAGTTATACGTTTATAAGTATTACATATAGATAGTTTCTATATAGTCGAGAAGTAATGGGTATCTCCACGTCGATCACTTTTTTCAACAGCACTATGTTTTCATTCATTCACTTTTCATACTACAGAATTTACGGATAAAATTTCTTTTAGAGGGTAGCTCCCTGGAGGAGCTCTTTCTCTGCCTTTATTTCTATTTAGAGGATAACTTCATGTCGTTCATAGCCGACTTGACTTGACTCTGTCTGACTTGATTTGCTTTTTCACACGTCGACGCATGTGTTTATTCGTACTTCGCACAGTTTAGCTTCCTTTTTGGCCTTTCTCTTAGTATTTTTTTGTGTTTTATTTTTTCTCTGTTTTGGCATTTGCACAACAATTTCTGCGTCTTGAATGGAAATTCTCCTTCAAAAAAGCACAAAACACAATTCGCCGCCTTAAGCCAACGCAAAACAATGAAAATTGGTTTTGTTACAACGTCTGTTGGCCAAGTTTGTGGCTGGCGGCTGGCGGTTGGCGTCTGAGCCTCAGTGCACAAGACGTTCGCGTCTTTTTATTGCCTCAGTTATTGTTGCTGTATTTGTTTGGCAACAGTGAATGTGGCCAAGGAATGCACATTTCTGCCTCGGCTGCCTCTTTCTGTTTATGGTGTTGGGGGATATTATCTCATAAAATATAAAATGTAAACACTGGTAGGCTGTCAGACAGACAGACAGAAGGACCGTTAGCTAGCCTGCCTGGCTGCCTAGCTGGTTGGCTTGTTTTGTCTCTTTAGCACGTACACGTTTATACTCCTTAATGTGATATTCAGTGTCAGGAGACATGCCAGAAATCAAGAGGACTTTCAATAATCGACAAATATATATATTATGAGTGTTTGCCTCTCATATAAATATTTATTACCTTTTTTATGGGTGCTACTGGGGGGAGTTTCGATGTACACTTGCACTTTCTAAACACTTTCCGTTATCAGTTCACAGTTATTCATGCATTCGTTTAGCTCGCAAAACTTATTATATTATGTCCATAGTACTTGACTGATTCCACTCCACATATTAGCAGCTGTGTAAGCAGCACTGGCACCGCAGTTCACACACACGCACAATCGCACGCATAAACGGGTGCTAGAGCAACGGTATCTTTAACTGTAGCTTGCTTTTGGGCATGCACCGTTCATATATTGAATACGCGCGCGTCACGTTTCGCTGTGTCCGCCTTGTGTAAGAGTTCACTTTCTACTAAACACTTTAGCGCGTGCTGCAGATTACCATTATTCGTTCGGTTCGCCTTTCGGCCAAGCTTCGTGTGCGACCGAGGCGAAGTCGTTCGTCGTGCCAAATGTGCGCTTCGTCGCGACGCTGAGCGCGACAAGGCTACGCATCGGCTGCGCTCTCAACTGTCATGTGGCCAAACTTCGCCGCCATGCAAATTGGACTTGCGGCGAATTCAAGCAGTCAGAAGCTTGTTCAAGAGAGGGGCAATGCCTAGCTAAGGCAAGGCGATCGCAGTTTGTTTATTTAAATGCAAATTATATTGTTTGCTATAATATTATATTACATTTGTATTTGTATAGCATTTATAGCAAAACTTATGGTGTACTAACCCTCGCTCAGGCAGCAGCTTGGCTGCTTTGGCTTGTCTTGCATTTCCCCTGCTGAGGCAACGGCACTTTAGTTCGCTGGGGCAATTCTCGCTCGCAACATGTTCGCTCGCAACATGCTCGCAGCGCTGGCAGCGCTGCCAGCTCATGCATGTTTCCACGGCGAAGTATCAAAATACAGCACGAGGCGCTGTGGATCAGAGTTGCGTGTAATTAAAACCAAACAGATTCGCGCTGCCCTCAACCCACGCGCGCGCTCTGCCCTGGGTCGTGGGTCAACCTGATAAGGCAACTGTTGCCACCAAGACAGCGCACGGTTTGTCAGCATTTTGTTGCCATTGCTGTTGTTGTTGTTTCTCCTCCTGCTGCTGCTCCTGCTGATGATGCTGCTGCTGCTGCTGTTGTTGTTGTTGTTGCTGGAGTAGCAAAAGCAAAACGTTCACATTCTGCGCTTTATTATGCTGAAGCGTCCAAAGGTCGAGAATTAAAAAACTGAACGACAAATTTTTGCTGGCAATGCAAAAACAGCCAAAACAGACAAAATATGTAATGAAATTATAAGGAATAATACATACATAGATATAAATAGGTTTATAGCCCAGCCGAAGCTGTCATGAAATTAATTTAAATATTTTTCAATCTTTTTGTTTTCGCTGTTGCCTTGGAGAGCATTGCTCTAGATAAGATGGACTCAGGACTTATTTTTGTATTATCCATTTTTCATTATAACTACCCACGCCCTACACTGAGTCTACCCGCCCATGTTTGCTTGTTAATTTGCATAAATAAAATATATATAGTAAGTGCAACTTTAAGAGAAAAAAATCACTTAAATTTTTCTGTGCCACAAAGAGGATTCGTCAGCTTAGCTTATGTCATTCCAGTTATTCTCTAAAAAATAAAAGGATTAACAAGCAAAACTTGACAGTTTCATTATAGAAAAACTCAAAGCATAGAAAGAGATAATAGAAAAGCGAGCGAGCTCTTTATGATGCCCATTCACTTGAAGCAAGAAGAGTGTATTGGCTTTTTTAACTACTACTGAGGAAGAGAAGAAGAGAAGAACATGAAATGGAAGCATTTCCTATAACACCCAAATATGTGAGATAAGTTGGTATTAAGAAGTGAATTCTTTTATAAAAAGATTCGGAATTAATGAAGAGCATGAAAAGTTGTAAAGAATTATATAGTTTATGGGAAATGCCAAAAGTGCAGAGCTGTATGTAATTTATTGTCTTAAAGTAGAGAGAGATTATTGTAAGTTTCTATTTATTATTATTATATTATTATATTATATTATTTATGTATATATTTATATTTTTGTACACGCATGTCTATTTGCTCATATAGTATATAATGCTTTCAAGGGTATTACTAAAGCTATTTAGATCCAGACGTTCAGCTTAGCCTGAGATTTTGCTTGCTTTTCAATTTCCAAGCTCACGCACACAATTGCTTTCACTATCGACTCATCAAGACTTTCCCTATAAAAATCATATTTTGTAGCGTAGGAGTGTAATAATGGGTTAAATGCTTGAATTACAAAATATTGTAAACTTTTAATTAACAGTAAACTTTTGCCTTAATGCCATAAGGAATCAGCAGAGTTTATTACGGATATAAAATCTCAGCTCTGCACTTTAAAGAGTTTCGTGCATGGCTACGAAGAGCAGCTCCAGAGAGTCCTCAGTGAGCTTATCTTTGCGAGTGAGTTGAAGTTATTGTTGCACGCAGCTGCACGCGCAGGAGGCCAATGTCGGATTTTGTGTCGATTTCAATTTACTTGGCACTAGGTGCATATGGGTAGGCCACTGGCCATACCGGAAGACACAGCGGGGTGGGAGGGGAGTGCTGAGGGTGCGGGTGAGGGCGGGGGTGGCTGAGGGCAAACAGCGAGAAGAACTACAAACAGGCAAACAAATAAACAAGCGGCAAACAAACATGCCTTCACGCTCCGCGCTCTGATTGCCGCACATTTGCGCAAAAAGGCCAAACAATTCAATTCAATTGACAACAACAGCCCCGAGCGAGTCCGACTGAAGAGAGAGGGAGAGAAAGAGAGAGAGAGAGAGAGAGAGAGAGAGAGAGAGAGAGAGTGAATGTGAGTGGCCATGGGCTTAAGAGAACTGGCTGACAACAGTGCTGATAGTATTAAAACAACTAGCAAAGCGTGCGAGGCGGGCGTAACTGACTATCCAATTCACGCCACTGATATAGACCCATTTATATACAAAGCAGATCGATCTCTATTTCAGTAGAAGAGCAATAATGATCAAGCTGTTAAATTCGTCCACAAAGTGCTGCCTTTTCATCATTTTGCATTCCCACAGATTGGATATATGAAGGATAGGGCCATTAAACAGGTCTATGGAAAAACAAAGTTCAGGGATTATAGAACTGTAAGTGATTGGTATTGAATAGAATTGATAATGCTATAGACATTTTCCTATACAGAGAGACGAACATTGCCAAGTAAAATCAATAAACTCACACGATGTAAACGAATATAGGAAACTAAACAGTTTATCAGGTGAGGATCTCAATTTTAGCTCACTCGTTGACAGATTGACTAAGAGACGATTACGCATCCAAACGGGCCTACATATATAGCGTGCTTCGGGATCTCTATGAGATCGGAAGATCTTCAGTCTACCTTTACATAGTCAGGCAAACTAAGAGAAAGGCAATCATAACCCAGAAACCAGAAATTCTATCATTTGGCCGGGATGTGATCGGACACCGATACATGACTATATATGTATATACTTTTATAGGTGTGAATCTATAGCTGACCTACACAGACAAATACTGAAATACACCAACAAATATACTCTCCTCACTACAAGTGAGCATGTGTAACGGTCCTTCTCTCTCTCTCTCTCTCTCTCTCTCTCTCTCTCTCTCTTTCTATGAAGTAAATATAGAAAAGAGTATATACATATACCAACTTTCAAGTCTTATCTTCCATAATCACATAGAACCAATATACTCTCCTCACTTCAAGTAAGCTTGTATAAACATGAATCAGTTCTTAAATAGATATACTTCAAGAACATATATATGCAATCGAAAATCTTCAGCTAACCTACATGGGCAGGCAGACATATCATACCGAATATACTCTCCTTCCCCGACGCGAACGTGTATAAACATACCTCTATGAGGTCGCCTGGTAAATGCGTGCAACCGAAAGTCCTAGCCACCAGCGTTGCATGACCAATCTGTGCGTTGTCTGTTCGCCGTTGTTGTTGTTGCTGTTGTTGTTTGATGTTGTTTGCGCTGCACTCGAATGCTTTTTGCAATGTAAACAGTCTCTGCGAAACACCCCCTAGCCTCTACCCGCCACCCCTCCGCACTCTATCATCCACTCACAGAGATTCTCACTTCTTTTTTGCGTTTTCTTTCGTTTTTTTTTTTTTATTCTGATATATTTTTGTTTATTTGCTTTAGTGCGGTTAATTTCCCCCGCAACCCCTCCCCACGGCCCATCAGTCGGTAGCTGTTCGGATGGCCGCAAATTAGTTGAATTTCAGCAAAAGCCGACAAGGCTCATCTACACTTTTTTGTTTGGGTTTGGGCCGAGCCAGATGGGACATGCATAGGCCGGCACAGTTCACCCTTATTTTTGTCCGCCTCGGCTTGAGTTGAGCTCTTCGTTTCGGCACTTAATCCGCTTAAAATTTGAAAATGCTAATAGTTTTTCATGTAACATCCCCGTGACTTCGAGGTTGACCAAAACCATCCACTATGGCTGCACGCTTTCCCAACTTGCTCTTCCTCTGCTCTCTTCCATACCCCAAATAAAAGGTGTTAAAAGCCAATAACTTATACGCTTAGCATTTTCATTTCAGGTTTTCCCTGACTGCGCCTGAGCCTGGCTATGCGGATATGAGCTCATCTCCAATCATCTAATCACAACATATATGCTTTGCAATAATTGCGTAACTATTTATGTTTATTTCAGCTACCCTCAAGCCAAGCCGGAGGGTATATTGTTTTCTGTTGATGCGTGATATGTGATATATGCTATGTGTGCGTAATGAGCAGAAGAGGGCGTGGCTGAGTCCATACTTTATATTCCTGATGGGTTTTGTTCGCTTAGCCTGATCGATGAGTCTGCCTTTATAATTGTCTATCTGTTTGTCCTACTCACTCATGTGCTTGTCTTTCGATAGGTCTAACTCGCTATCATCGATAGTTTTTCTATCTAGCCGTACGTCTATCTGCATTGTCGTCCTTCTAGGATTCTTTCCATCTGGCCATTTGTTTCTTTTTTCTTCGATAGGGTTTTGGGGATAGCTAGGTAGGTATGCTGTCTAATTCCATACGGGGATCAAACTTCAGGTTATCGATTGCCATTTCCGTCTATTCGTTCGTCTGATAGGCCAACTAAATTTTTACTAGACTTCATAGGAACGTCTAATCGATATTTCGTCCCTCTATCTCTCACTCTATCCCTCTCCCACAATCACTATCACTATTTCTCTCAAATAATATTATGATATTCTCTCTCTCCATTGAGGGCATTCCCTGTCAAGCACGTCTATCTGGCTCCACACCCATTACCGATTTTTGTGATATTTTATATCAATTTGACCGCAGCATAAGGCAGACGATTTTATTAAAATATTCTTAAAGCTCACTTTTCATAATTTAAGCACGTATGTTAAAGCAAAATCCTTTTGCTATTTGCTGTTTGCCCATAACACTGTGCAGCAAATTGAATCTTTCTTTTATTTTGTCGCTTTTTTGCTCGCACGGCAATAAAGTGATATGCGAGAGAAAGAAATTCAGTGGAAATTCACCGTAGATTTTTTACCTCATTTTGATTGATTGACAATTTGTTTTCACTGTGGACAATGCAAAAGAAAATGTGTAAAAGTTATTTAAAAATCAGTTCCCCTCAGTCGAGTGCAATGGAAAAAGTAACGCTTTGTAGCAGAGTGTAATAAACTAGTTATGAATTTTACAAAGTTTTGAATTAAATTTTATGGCGACCCTATTGAGCTTAAAATAAAATATCTCAAATACGCTTCTGATCCTTGTTGCGCAGTGTAATTGTTAGTTTTTTTGCCACCCCAAAGATTTGGACATCAAATCAATATGAGCCACAAAGCAACATTTGCACGTTCCACTCACCCTCGGTCCATGTGCAATTATGGGGAATTCATATATCGGAAATTCCTGTTATAAATAAACTTTATGCATTTGTCTTCACAATTATGCAGAAAACTAATTGCAAATAGGTGGGAGAGTGCTACCAAGGTTTTATGGGACATGCAACAATGCATTAATATTATTTCCATCTCCTGCTTCTTCCTTTTTTGGTATATTTGCTATGCCACGCCCAGGGCTGGGCTAGCGGCTGTGACATTCTATTAATAATAATAATATTTTAGCACTTAGCTAGGCAAAAACTTGATGCGAAAATAAAAGCCTCGTGGGCGCAGGAGGAAGCGCCGGAACAACAACACATATGGCCGGACATCCTGGGGGTGTATTTGAGTCCCTGTCGGCTCCTGCTCTTTTATTTATGATAATGTCTGGCCATTCGTTTGGTTTATTGTGCTAATGTGCCGCAATTAAGATTAAGAAGATGATTTTCCTGTTTTCCCAGACTGCACAGCTTCAGCCCAACAACAAAACACGTGTGCGAACATTTGCGAGTACACCCACACATAGATAAACATACACATGGATCTGCATGTGTGTATACACAGAGTGTATTGCTCTTCTGGTTTTCACCTATAAATAAATGTATTTGCCACATGCTGACATTTATATGCATATCTATATTTGGGCTGAGATCATAAATTATTATCAGCAATATGTATTCGACGAGTCTTTCGAATGGATTTTGGAAATCATTTTGTGTTTATTGTTTATTGAAAAACTCACGCTATTTGAAATGAAAAGTTTCGGTATTGAAAAGATAGAAGAAGTTATGATAGATATAGATATAGATAATATAGAGTACACATATACTTATGTATAGGGAATTTATAGTTAAAAGAAAACTTTGTATGTTATGCATAAGGAATCAATTTATTTATCTGCCTGTTCGTTTCATCTTTCACATCTCGAGATCTGCAAAGCCTGGACACTCACAATTCAGAGTCCATACTCTTGTATACCTAAAGTTCTAGAGTATTAACATTTTTATGCAATATCCAATATATTTTATAATAGGGTATAGGTGTCAATATTTTATTATTGTTTTACGGAAATAATTCAATAATTGAATTTTGGAATTTTTGTATACACACATATTTAAGTATTATAAGCATACTCTGAAAATTTCATTAGGTTGGCACGTCCAGAAATCGAGTTCAATCAGACTAATTGTCATAGCGAGGAGTTGGGAGCAGCAGCTAGGTAGTCTTTAGAGCTGGAATGCAAGTCTGAGTGGCTATACACTTTTGAGAGTATCCCCTGGTCGATGACACCCCCATCTAAACGCTCTTAAGTCTTCCATTTTGTATTTTAATTGAAGTTCCTTATTGCTCATTGCGTAGGTGCCAGCGGATGATATTGGCAGCTGTAGTCCGAGCAAGTGCGCACTACAAATGGCCTTGGTTTTGAATTTGTGCTTTGTCGATTTGTGATTAATGTGTTTTTGGCCAGTTGGCCACCAGGAGGCGGTGGAGCTGGGTCCGATGGGCTCCACCCGCTCGGTAATGGGCCCAATGTCGCGCCGTTTACAAAATCGTGCGATAAAAAGTCTTAAACATCAATTTACATGGGCTTGGGCCTTTCTCGGAACGAAAACCGTGCACCGCATTTATTTATGACAATCATTTATCACGAGCCGAGAGTAAAGGAGAAAAGTTTGACGCGATTACGCTCTGCCATTTAGCCACTGTGAACGGCCCTTTCTTTCCGAATTTGTATCCGTAAAACTTTGGCTCAGTTTTGTTTTACTTCAACCTACGAAAGAGTATATAAATTATGTATATAATATATATGTGAAGTGAAAATTATTATCGGTTTGAGGTAAATCTTTAGCTGCTAGCAAAGAGTAAATTGTTTTCTGACGAGGCTTCTCTCTGCTCTTTCTTCGTCTATCTAGCTGAACACTTCGAGTCAGTCTTGATCAATTGGCATTTCTGTTTACTATGTACAGCTCGAAGAGAGAAGCTTGATGCTAGTATTCCTATTGGGAATACCTCTCTCTGCTCTATCTTTTCAAATTTGAATCTGATAGCTTTGATTCACTCCTGTCCAACTATCACTTGTGTTTACAACATGCTGTTTATTTATAGACACACACATACACATATATGTCGACATCTGCCTTCCAGCAGAGGGAAGCTTGTAGCTCTGTGCATTTAAATGCTAAACTGTTTATCTATTTGCACACATTCAATTGAGATGCAATTTGATTTTGTTATTTTATTCGCATTTTCATTATCGTTTGATTTGTTTTCGTTCCATTTGCCGCACATATATGCATTTATATATGTATATACTTAATTGCTCTGCAGAGCTCCGGGGAAATTGCGGTTATTCGATAATCATAGATTAGATGAACGAACATTTGTAATAGCTAACAAAACTTACCCAGGAACTTCGCCATGATTCCAATTGAGATTCTCGCACAGTGATTCCCTTGATTACTTGTTTTGTTGCTCCGTTTTTGCTGCCAGCTGGCGAAATGAAACATAAATATTACGTATACGTAGATGGAAAGCAAAGCCCAAGCCCGAGTGGCAGCTCAAACCCAAATCCATGTGGGAGCTGCCAAAAGTTCTTGCCGTGCCAAATTAAATCGAACTCTATGATTCGTTCGCTCTCTACCTTTGCTGTCTCTCTGCATCATCGAACCGTTTTTAGGCAGCTTTCGGTTATGCATGAATATCATTTGAGTTTTTGCCAGATCAAATCTCCAAGGTACTTTCGCAGCAACTAAAACGTGCGCAAATTCGCTTGCTCAACTCTAATTAGCTTTGTGGCTAAAGTGCAAATGCTGAGCTTGTAATATTTTGCAGTTATGCGAGCCAGTTACGTTGATAATCCCAAGTGTCCCAGAGCAGACAGAATGAATTGCACTTAGCTAGCCGTCGAACGGATTCAGGAAGTCTTTCAGCATTAATCACAAGTTGTTTACGCAGTGAAACACAATTCGGGAGCTGGGGAGGAGCTGGGAAGTGGAGTGCCCTAATCACGAGGTAGTCACGAGGAGCTCAGGAAAGAGGATTTGCCGAATCCATAGCAAAATCTATAAACTCAATTTATATTAAAGATTCTCACTCTTTCTTTCTGTCCCTCGCACTATCTTAGTCTGTCTGTCTTTATTTCCTCCCTCTCCCTCTCTCTATCTCTGTCAATATATGTTTAACTCTCTCTCTCTCTCCCTCTCTCTTTATTTTTGTCTCATCTAGTCTCTATTTCACCTTCTCTGTGTATCTATCTCTCTTACCTCTCTAATCAAACAGGGAAAGAACTTTCTTCCTTTGACTTACTTTGTCTATCGATCTGTCTCTGCTTCTCTGCCTTTCTCTTTTTTTTCCCAAAGTCGTTTGCTTTCTCAATCATACCTCTCTCCCTCCCTCTTTCTTCCACAATATATATCTCTTTGTAGGCCCGTCACAGTCTCTTCCTTCTCTCTTTCTCACATTCAACCCCTCTCTCGCTCAACTCCTCCCCTCCCACATCTGTCCCTCCACATTTTGACTCACGTACATATAGAGCCTTCAGTCCGCCTTGACTCTGGCCGATTTTTCAGCACGCACAGAGATTACAAGCATTACGCCATCCTGCGAAAGTTAAAGCTCCTTGACTGAGATTTCAGGCCAGCCTGATGCGAAAAGCTGCAACTCATGGCCAAGAGTCGAAGTCAAGTGGACGCTCGATGTGGCTGTGCGTGGACTGTGTCAATCGACCAAAAATTTTACAGTCATGCCGCACAATGGCGACAGCGTGGTGCAGGGACGGGAGCGGTGGCGGGGGCGAGGGCGGGAGGCGTGGGCGAGGACACACGTTCGCAGCCGCCTCAGAGCCGCTGTTAAGAAGCAATCACGCATCGAAAGCTGAATCGGCAAAGTGAGTCCGGCCTGAGACAGAAATTGGCATGAAAAAAACAAAAATGGTGTGTGTGTGGCTGTGGCTGTGGCTGTGGCTGAGGCTGTGGCTGGGGTCGACGTTTTTCTGCAATATCATCAACTATAAATTACGAATATTGAGGCACAACAACAGCAACAACAACAACAAGAGCTGCGAGTACGTGGCGTGATAATGGATATTTGTCAGATATGTGAACATTTTAAATTCCCGCCTATGCCCACCCGAGCAGCCCGAGCGAAGGCTCGTCGTGGTGGTTTCTGCTCGCACGGCTCACTTTTGGGCATAAACATAAAAAGGTAATACGCCGCCTGGGATTTCAGTGGGCGGACGAAACAAAATAAGCAGGAAGCGGACCAAATGTGCGCCACTCTGATTGCAGTTGAGTGCAAAAGAAACGTAAAAGCAAAGGGCGGCGATATAACTAAGATAGCAAATATAACAGAAGCGAGATGCGAATTACGAAATGCGAAATGCGAAATTCGAAATACGGAATACAGAATGGTCACGTCGAATGGTTCCCAATGATTCGGCAGGTTTCATTTCAATGCCCGCTTACATTGCTCTTTAAAGGAGTCTATTAGCTTTGCCTAATGTTTCTCTTTGGAGTGAAGCCTTGAGATCTGGAATGTAGATGGAGTATAAGTAGAGACTTAGTGGATAATATTACATAAATATATATCGTTCATATTGTGAATAAAAGGAGTAAATCGGTTTTAGATTATATTCCCTTTGTTGTAGGATCGTTTCCTCCTGGAAGCTAAATACTTTAAATTTAAAATGACCAGGCGCGCTTATAGACTTTACAGTTTTATTGTGGAGATACATCCTTAAATGGTATAATTCACTCCAATCAGTTCAGATATTTATTTTAATAACTATATATAAATCCCTAACATTGGCTGTAGATTATAATCCTTTGTTGTTTGTCTCCTCCTTGAAGGTAAATATTCCTTTTATAGATTTTTCAGTTTTATAGTAGCGATTCATCCAAGATTTACAATCGGACAGCTGAACAGTTTAGTCCTTGAATGACATGATTCACTCATTAAGGCATGTTAGATCGGCAATCAAAGTCTTTACATTAAGTTAAGCAAGTTTTTAGGTCCAAGCGGGTATCAAGCGGTCAGTTACACCCAACAGCCACCCAACCGCCACCTGCTCCTTAAAAGGTTTTCCTCAACTGGGGCTTGCGATTAGCTGAGCCCACAGCACTTCACGAGGGTTGACTGCGTGTCAAATGTGCACTAAACTTCACGAACTTTCGACTGCTCACACAGCGAATCGCCATCTGGAAGAAGGGAAAGAGTTTTATAGTGTTTTTAGAAGACAATCCAATATACTTTCGATGCTTGTTGTTCGCACCTGATATTGTGACATTGAGATTTAGGAATAGACCTCAGACGCTGTCTCAATGAAATTCACGGACATAATAAAAATCCCGCCTGGCTCAACATTGAGGGCACCTTACTAAAAACTTTAGGTTATCATTGTTGTCAGCTTGCGAGAGAAAGGGAGAGAGAGAGGGAGAGAGAAAAGGAGAGAGGTAGAGCTAAACTTCTTTGCAAACTTTTGCATATCCTGCACATATTTTGCTCTATTTTTTTGTGCTTTGCATTTTACAACAGCAACTTCCGACTTCCGTTCAAAATAAACTAAAACTTGTCTCGTAACTGCTTCAAGTATATGTATGATTGTTGTTGTTGTTTGTTGCTGTTGTTGTTGTTGTAGTTTGCCTCGCCTTGTTTTCACTTTTCAGCAAAGGTTCAACTGTTTTGAGCAAGTGCAAAGAAAGTTGCTCCTCCGAGAGGCCTCCAGTTATGCTTTTAACTAGTATGAATGCCAGAGAGGCGCTCCTCACGCTTATACATATACATATACATACATATGTATGAATGAATGTTGAATAATATTTGCTTAGGTAACGAAAGTCACTGATAACAACAGCGAGAAATCAAGCCTCGCTCTTGAATAGCTCATTACAGATGTACATTAACGGAAGCTCCAGCAATGTGCCCTCAGAAGAGCCTAAGAAATAAACACGTAAGAGTGTTCTAGTGGGAAATGACTCGACTTGAAAATACCCTGAACACAGTGAAATGGGAAGCTATTATAAAGAGAATGAAGTAGGGGGAGAAACGAAAAATCGAAAGCAGAAATTCAAATGAATAGATAGAAGAAGGTTTGGCAAGGATGAATCAGTTCATCCACTCGCCTAATTTTCCTTTCGATCTATCCGTTTATACTAAAAGGAAATTGTATAGTCGGGCTGATGGATAAATAGAGACATAATAGATGAATAGTTCGGGTCAGCAATTGATTCAACTCTTAACATTTGTATAATGTAGAAGTACAGCTTCATGTGTCACATACTGTTGCACATAGCTAAGACACCCCGATGAAATACTTTTCCAGGATATATTCCATTTAAACTGATGTACAGCGATTGTCTGTCAATTGAAAAAAGAAGTTGTATAACACGAAATTTCCAGGAAAGTGACTTGCACGCACTTACAAACAGATACACACATACACATATACGTATATCTGTATATACGTCTGTTTAGATATACATATATATAATTAATTGAACCATGCAAGTTGTATGACATCCATAAAGAATTCTCGCACAGCGCACCCAAAAATGAAAAAAATAGAATGAGGAGAAAACGAGAATACAAATGGAAACACGTTACGCAAGACTAACAAGGGCTGGAAAGGGATTAACAACCCTTGGCCTAATGACGACTGCAACGTGTGCATGTCTAAATGCCAAATAAAAGCGTTGAACTAAATGAAAACAAATTACGATTGCATGCGAGATGGCCGAAAGGAAAAGGGCGTGTAGCCACGGCTGTACTGCCACAGAGGCCCGGCTTTAGCCACGGGCCAATGCAATATGCTGCGAATCCTTTGCGGGACTTTAAGTTGACATCTAACAAAAAGGGGGCAGATAGTCGAAAAATTAATGAAAACGCAGCCTGAAACGAGCTGCGTTTAGCTATTAATGACCCTCGCCCATTGGCCTAATGACAGAACAGACCAGAATCGAGACAGAGCCGAAACAGACCAGAGCAGAGCATTAGGGAGTCAAATAGAGTTGCGAGTGGAATTCGATATTGTCTGCTGTGCTACCAGCCAGGGGAGGGGGGAAACACCTAACAGCGGATGTGCCGTGCGTGTGAGTCCCCGCCCGGGCAGTTCCAAATGAATTGAGCCTTGAGCTGGGGATATATGAAATATATTCTCGCTTAGCCTGATGAAATGCTTGAAAACAAGAGGCGCTCGATGACCGTGCATGTATGCGTAAGTCAAGGCACAGTGGGCAGACACTATGGGGCTTCCCCGCAAAACACCAACAGTGCCTGCCAATGAGCTGTAATAAATCTCAATAAAGTTCGCGCGACAGCAGGAACCAAGCAAAACAAACAACTGCTGGGTGTCCCGAAGCAAAAACGAAAAGTAAATAGAAGAGAGAAAAGGAGACGATGAGAGAGTGAGACAGATTATTTGTATGCCCTTAGCCTAGTGCAAATGAATTGATAGGGTATAATGTCAACTGACAGGTCCTATATAACAGTATGCAGTAGGTGTATATAGACTTGTCTAGGCGAATAGTCTTGTGCGGCTGATCGTCTAAAACTCAGTAAGTACTATAGTTATAAACTTGATATTTAATAGACGTTCTATTATGAGCCATACACAGCATATGCTTTATATTTTTTTTTCAATATTTCACCTCGATTGCTATTATATCGATAAATATCATTATTAACAACTGGTATTTAGAGCACAATTTCAAAATTTTAGAGTCTAGAGCTACCAAAATTTGGCATGTATGTATCTATAAAGATTACACAATGTATTTAATATTCATGCCGTATATACCTAGCCCTAACTATACATATAGATAAATTCAAAAAAAAAAAAAAAAAAAAAAAAAAAAAAAAAAAAATAATAATAATAATAATAAGAATAATTTTATACATATCCATTTGTTGATCCTTAGTTTTTTATAAATACGCATTTTTCATTATCACAAACATGCTGTGAAAATTTCATTAATATCCTACAGTTAGAACCCGAGTTCAATTAAGCCATTTGCCTATTTCGGAACTTCTTCCCACAGCAAGCTCAGTCACCTCTGTATACGTATACACATGTAGGCATGTGCGCCTTTAAGTGTGTGCATTAAAACAAGCAGAAGATGAATCATTAAAAATCTGTTCCAGCACAGGCTGTTACAGTATCTGCCAGTCGTTCACTCCCTCCACAAAGCACTCCAAGTTGTTTAAATTTGATTATCGCAGAGTGTGATGACGGCGCCGATTATATGATTTGTGTGTTATGTCAAACGTATTTGCAATACGAGACTCCCGCAGTCAACGGGGGGTGCTGCGACTACAATTCTGCATACATGGAAAGAGAGAATATAGAAAGAGAAAGAGAGAGAGAGAGAGAGATAGATATGCGTGTAGCTATTGGGGTTGTCCGTACAAAGTTTGTTTACATTATTAACAAGTTTTTTACTCCGGCCAGGGGAGTGGGGGGCGTGCTCAAACACACGCAGACACACTCCCTTGTCGTGGATTAAAAACTCTTAGGCAGTCGCGCTACCCCTGGCTGGATTCCAACCCCTTGTGTAACACGAGACGCACAATTCAATTTTCATTGTTTATCAATTTTCTGCTATTTTGAGCACCTTAAAGCGTCGATTCAAATATTTGTTGTACTGTTTGTAATTAAGTTTGGCTCGCTGCCAACAGCGCATAAATCAACGCACAATGATGAGTATTCAGCACTGACGATGATTACGATGATGCACATTCGAGCACATGGATAGCTAAAATTGTTGGCAAGCAGCGCGTCTGCCCTCAGAGCCACTGCAAATGCGTGTTTGGGTCCATTGTCTTGGCGCAGACAAAGTTTTTGGTTCAACTTCCTGCACGGATTGTGCTGGCTACGCAAAAGACGCAATGGAAATAACTCGGACGAGACTGACTAACTGACTGCGTAATACTCGCTTGAGGCTCGAAGAGTGCGAAGCTCATTTGGAGAGTGATATATTATTTATAGATCTGTCTGCGGCATAGAGCTAGAAAAATCGAGCAAGCAAACTTCGAGAATCAGAATCAAATACTCGAATCTAAGTGGATCTGTAGATCAGCAGACGACTTAGATCACTTTCTAGAGATTTTTTTGGTTCTTATGGTCAATTGGTGTATTGGATAAGAGATTTTATTGAGAAACCTTAGCAACTGGAGAGTCTAAGCTATTCCATGCAGTGACTCTACACTGATCCTTCTGCCAAAGAGAATTAGATAATAGATTTTCATCAGCCAATGTCTTCTGATAACTCGGAAGTTGTTCCATGTCGAAGTTTTACAACATATTTGTGATCATAAGACGATTGCTTATGCTCTAAAAAGTCTAAAAGCTATATAATCTAGCGTCGTTTACTGTATATAAAGTGAAGGAGATGATAATACATCACTATGTATGTAGCTGATTCTCAGTTCTTCCAGATTGTTGGATACAGAAGTCTGAGTTGTTCTATAGCAGCTCAGAAGTCCCTAGTTTTGCTGTAAAGAGATTCGCCTGTATTTAGTCTTCTATCTCCAAGCGAGTCCAGCATAGAAGTCTATTCTACTGCTCTATAAATTTCAATTTTTAATCGCTCGATTATATTTCCCGATTATATTGCAAGTATCTAGCCCGAAAACCAATCAACTCTTTTTGCATTTTCCTTGGCCAGCCACAAAAAGAAATCGAAATGAACTGTTCATATTTTTGTCTATGGCCGCCACAGACACATAAATCTCGTAGACAATAAGGATGCTGGTGTTTCTATGTAGCGCTTGCTGATTTGAATTTATGAGAAACAGATTACAGTTCGGCGGGCAGCTCGGATAAAAATAATATAGAATCGGAAGGCGAGCGACGCAGACAATGAGACAGTCCGAAGATATATTTGTGTGCGAGTGCAGGCCGCGTGCCAAAGCCGTTACACACACACATACATACTTGCACACATATGCGAGACCAGAGACTGTATAGAGACATGTGTTAAGCGTGAATTGGATTATGCTGTTGGCCGGGCAGAGATAGATTCATAGCCACGTGACTGGCGTCATGCATCGCTTTGGACAACAAACGCTGGAGGAAGCCGAGGAAGCCACAGGCAGCGGCTTCAACACTTATTTGAATCTTATTGAAAGGTCAACCGAAAGTGTGGCAGCTCCATCTGTCGCCTCGCCTCTCAGTCGGCCAGCGTTGTTGCTGCTGTTGTTGCTGGTGATTTTGAAGTGGGCGAGTCTGGAAGGGTCCTCGGCGCGCTGCATGGGTCGCTTCGTACAATCAGCACTTCATTAGACGCGTGGCCAGCCGCGCAATAAAAAGCCAGAGCGCGCCAGGGCAGACAAATAACAACAAGCAGCAACTAGAACTAAGTATGTTGAGTACTCTAACCCTCACCCTCACCCTTGCCCTTGCCATTGCCCTTACCCTTTTCCCCTTTGATTCGCCGTACCCATTTAAAATGGGAGCTTAGGGTATATTGTTTTCGGGCCAATTGATGTAATGGGCGGAAGGAGGCGTGAAGGAACGCATAAAAATAATACACAAGGCTAAAGTGCTTCATCGATCTAACTATGCGCTCCTGTCTATGATACTTCCGCCCTTCCGTCCCGCCGTTTGCATGCAGATAAGTCGGAAACTGTAAAGGCTAGCTACTTGGAAGCTGAAATATATATTCCTGTATGGCATACGCAGTAAAATTTGAATATATTCATTGCGTAACTCAACCTCATTCTATAATATCGATAAATAACGATATATTGTATTGGTTTTTCGATCTTAACATGAAGTGCTCTGACAAATTTTTGTGATGACTCCATTCATTACTACAAGTTTCTGAATGCCTATGTGTATTCATAGGTATTAGCAATAATACATGAGGGGACCGTTTTTAAATGGTAGAGTCTTGATCTATTAAACTTAACCTCACTAGGCTGTCATAAGTCTACGCTAAGCATTTTACGATGATCGTGCAGCTAGAGCCTGAGTTCAATCGAACTAACTCTCTTGGTGAGGAGTCTTAGTTCACTTAACATTACTGGCAGGAGTAGTTGACCTGTGCAGAGGCATTCTAGATAATTTTCGACAGCTCGTAGTTTGGTCAGGGTAACTTCTAGTCGTGCACTCCCCATTGCGGCACTCTCTTGGCTGATGTGGCTCAAGCTGTGCACTGGAGTGTGGCACACACTGCGCGAAGGTCCGTCCACCTTGCGGTCGTCCAGGCCATTGGGGCAATTCCTGGCTCTTGGTTTTGCTTTGGCAAATTTGAAATTGATATTCGCACGGCGTGAAATCAGTTTCAGTTTCAGTTTCCATTTCGTTTGCCCATTCGCCATTTGGTTTCCCGTTCGGCCTTTAACTATTTTTACGGCGCGTCTTTGTTGCGCTTTCTCTTCTCCTCTCTACTCTCTTGGTTTTTGTTTTCTTTTTTCCACCCGGAGTCGAAGCCGGAGCCGCGGCTGGGCAGCGCGGCGCCCCATTTTTCGTTGACGCTCACAATTGCAAGGGCGCAGCTGTGGACGGCGGAGTGGGGCGGTGTCGGTAGCGGCCGAGGGTTTCACTTGATTTATTGAGTTGCATAAACAGAAATGGCAACGCAATCATGTCGCAACCGGCGTAAAGTGAACGCCTCGGCATGCTACCTCTGCCCCGGCTGTTGTTAAAGGAATTTACCGAAGTGAGCTCAGCTTTCAACTCAATTGCTTCACAAGTCGTTAGGCGTCATCGAGAGGCTGCCGGCAGTCCCTGCACTTTACGGTCGATGTGGGTGCTCCGAGCAATGCCTGCCTCCAGACACGGGCCCGTCGTCCAGACATTCAGTCTCTGGCCACAAATTTTTGGGTCTCTCCTGCAGCAACCGACAACAGCAACGCCAGCAGCCCTTGTATAAATCACAAATAGATTTCTTTGCCCTTGTTCGCTTGGTCTCTAGTTTATGGCGGAGGCGGGGGCGGCGGGGCTGGCACTTGCTGCTGTTTTGTGTTGCGCTTCAATGAGGTCGAAATGGCTCAAAAAATAATGTGAAAAGTTGCCTTTAACCATTTTTTGCCTCTGCACAAAAAAACAAAGGAAGACACTCGACTCGACTCGGCTCTCTGTCTTGGCTCGTTTTTTCTCTTTTGGCAGAATTTACTCCTTTCAGTGCAGTGTCTCGACTGCCTTTGACGTTGAAGTTATGTGACTTTGGGGAATCGTGGGGGCCCTTAGCTGCCCCTCCGCCCTCCGCTGGCTCCCAGAAAACTTTGTTTGCAACTCTTTTCTGCAATTGTTGTTGGTGCCGGAGCTTAGGAGTTATGCGACAGCCCCTTAGATATTGATAGTGAAAACTTGTTCAACTTTCGGTGGCTAATGTTGCGGAATGTAACCACAGCAACTGCAGACGTCAGTGTGTGCCTAGCTGTATTTAAATCAAGACGTTTCAATTTGCCAATTCATTCCCATCCGTTCATTTGCCCGAAAAGCAGAAGGAATTCAAATTAAAGCTGGACAGCGTCGCAAACAGACGATGAAATCGCAGTGCCAATTAATGCAATTAGCTCAGACGCTAGAAAACGCAAAATGTTGCCACAATTGTGGCATGGACAATGGCACAAAGGCAAATTCAGTGCTGGCCCAGCAGAAAGTATTAAGATAAACGGTAACAGAGAGAGAGAGAGAAAGAACTACACAAAGAGACAGAAAGAGAGAGATAGAGTGAGAGAAATAACGCAACAATGCTGAGATACCAGCTGCCAGCTGTTGATAAGTGAAGAGCAGTCAAGAGATGTAGTCGGGTCTGACTGACCGGCTGATACTGGTTCGAAGTGCCGAAAGTAGCGTAAACGTGGGAGTTCAAGTGTTTTTCAGGCTGCGCAAGGAAGGAAGCTTAGCTTCCCGAAGAAGAGAGGATATTTTAAGGATTTTATGGTAAACATCTCTCGATTGTGTTTCGGTAATGTTAATCTTTATGCTATTCATATATCGCTTTTGTTTACTTCAGCTAATATTTATGTTAAGTATATATATATAAGTCTGCCTTCCATATTTACTTTATTTTTGGTCTTATTCTAAATTAAGAATAAATAAATTTCATTTAGTAAATTTTAGTAGAACAATATATATTATATTATTTATAGTAAGTTTATAGAAAGGTTGAGCATCAGCTGGTAATATTTTAACTCTAAAAATCTAAATGATTCAGCATAACGCAATTGAACTTCCTCTCAGTGAGTGATCTGTTGGTCCCTCTCAAAGCTAGTTCCTTTGTCATCCCAGATCTTCAAGATTTGCTGAGCTAAACTAGTGGAAATATAGATATACTGATCATCATGCACACAGAATGGGCCAGTGAAAATGAAATTTCCGACCATCATCAATGTTAAAGTAGTGGAGTAAAGAAATATTAGGAAATCAGTTAAGCGCTAATCTATTAGTAAATGATTGTAAAAAAAAATTAAACTTTAATAAAGATATAAATATTTATATATTAATTACATAATTTAAATGATTATTATATATTAGAAATAATATTGCTATAGAATGCTTATTCTTTATTTATTCTTTTATTATTTTAAATAAAATTTTATTTTTATTTTATTTTTATTTTCTAGAACTGTGTTCCTAATCCACGCAAAGATAAAGAATCATTAAAATTCATACGAGTTGCCATATACACCAACGTAGTACGTCATCAGAGGATGTATTCCAAGGACTCAAAGGACTAAACCTAGAGTGAGTACATAACACTCTGCCTATTCAGCATTTCAAGTCTCTCGACAGACAGCTAAATGGACAATGGCACAAATATACTTGTCTTCAATTCATGAACCAGTGTATATGTAGTATATAGCGAGAGTGACGAATAGAAGCCAAGACATGACAAAGAGAGACCGACAGAGTGATGCCTAGTGACAGCGAGGGTCTGGTCTGCTTGGCTGGTGACTTTTGGTGTCGCTGTGCCGGCAGCTCAATTAAGATGTTTTAATTGGCCTAATTAATTTACGCTCAAACGCTCTTGAAGTCTAAACGTGTTCAGCACAGCTCGAGCAGCCGTGCGTCGTCGCCGCCGTCGTCGTTGTTCTCTTGCTTTGAGAAGGGTTGCGGTCTGGCCCCAGTTCTCCGCCTTCAGCCACGCCCCAGCCACTGCCTGACTGGCAGCTCTGAAATATGCATCAAGCCACAGATTTGCCGCACGCAAAACAAAAGCTGCGACGGCCATAATAAAGCAGCAGCCACAGACAGATTCCGCCGGGATGAGTCCGGAGCCGGCAGCCGAAAGGTAACAAACAGTTGCCAGCGCCAGCAATCAGCGTCAAAGTCTGCCAGCTGCCTTTTCGCTCTGCAAAATATCAAGTTATGCGTTTAATGAGCGGCACGTGACGCAGACCCCAGCCAGGCCAGCGCCGCTGTCAAATGGCCTTGACTCTGCAGCTCTCTGCAATTTCCCAATAGCTGCTGAGGACTGAAGCAGCCTCCGCGTGTCATTCGATTCAAAATGTTTTTAGCGCTTTACGATATTCTCAGATTTATATTCATATTGTAAATCAGAAAGGCAGCTGATGGCAGCTACAATGGCTTGAGTAAGGATTCGATAGACAATGCTTGCTGTATATATTGAAGCATGATCAGTCAAGTAATCCAAAATCGGATAATCTTAAAAGGTGAAATCACTTTTCAGAAAAGCCTCATCTGTTCTTGTCTGCCCTTATTTTTTTAAATATATGAAAACATTGCGATGGAACCAAGATGAATGTTAGGTATTTTTCAGTCGAAATTCTGGCATATAAATTTGTTCTGAGAAATTATTAAACAGAAATTGAGTATATGAGAAAAGGGAAATTTTTAAATAATTTAACATGAAGAAAAAAATAATTAAAATCATAAATTAAAATATAAATATCAAGTCGAGCGAGGACATCAATTAATTTTATATGATATATGTATATACTTACTCATACATATGTAAGCATGTATCTCTGCTCAGATATTCCGAAATCCTCATTCAATAATGAATCTTTAAGATTTATGTAAAATGCTTTCTGAAAACAGGGAATTACTTCCGGCGCTCCATGCAGTAATGAGCGATTCTCATATGCTCCACTGAGCAGGCGGGAAGACCATGAATATGCGCAGGAGCCAAAGATAAAGTGCAGCGCTCTGACTTGGGCTGCAGGCAGTCGGCAGTCGGCAGTCGGGAAGTGAATCCAAATGCGCCATTACAATAAAAATTCATTACGTAAAACGAAAAATGCGAGAGCTGCGAAAAGGAGAGGAAGAGTCGAAAATGCCGAAAGAAAAACCGCAATATTTTTCGCAACGAAAATAAGAGCTCTGCCAGTTACATGAAGAAATATAGCCGCTGCGAACTGCTGTCCACCTACTTAAAATTAATTTGCAGCAAGCCGCCGCCGAGCAGCAGACGCCGGGCGCATCTCCCGCAGCGCCAAGCGTGTTTTAAGCAACGGGATTGTCTAGGGTTGTTATTGCTGCACACACACTCTGGTCAGGGGGTGGATTGGGTGTGGTCCTCAAACTGGAATTGCGCTCTGACTTTTGCTGCGTATGTCAAAATATTGAAATATTAAACAGCAAACAGCAAACTGCGAGCAACGAGCAGCGAGCAGCCAATAGCAAATGTCAAATGGCAGCGAGCAGGCGGCTATAATGAGTCGGTTTGTTGGCCTAATGAATGTGCTCCGTACACGACATCCTCATAAAGACCGCCACCCTCACACTACTCTCCCGCTCTCTCTCCTCTTACTACTTACCAAATTAGTACAAGTTACAAAACTCACAAAGGGTGGGGCGTCGATTGCAGCCGCTTGATAACGCAGTGCGAGCGACGCACTCTTTCAGCTCACAGCGGGACAGCTGAGCAGCTGGAGGGCTCGGCGACACCAGCAAATGCTCGACATTAAAAACTACAGGGAATCTGAGGAGCTGCTCATTAAAGGCGTCTACAAAGGGGTACATAGCTTCATGTAGCAAGTGAAAGAAGTCGTGGAATGTGGAATCTGTAGAACAAGCCGAGTTGATCCATCTCGCCCTTCAGCCATCTTAGTCTAAGTCTTTCTATGCCTCTCGTGAACTACAGAAGATAAAAACTTGAAATTTATATGATAAATCCCTAACTACCAGATGCAGTACGCAATGATCTGTTTTCTTTGGGATTTCAGTAATTGTGTGTAATATCGATAAATATCGATATTTCAAATTGGTTCGTGTTGAGTGGCTGGAAAAGCATATAAAATTGAGCCTTTCAATTTGTTATGATACTTAAGATCAGACAAGGCATAATTTTTTCAGATATCATAACTCTTCGGAAAACTACAGATGAGATTATCTTTATATACATGTAGCTATGTGTTGGTGTAAATTCATTATAATATTTTTGTTATATATACAAATATTATTATATTATATATTAATATATATTAATATCTATTGATTGAAAATAAACTCTGTTTAACTTACTGGGTATCTCATAGTCGCTCCCTCCCCAGTAGCGCACACCTAACTGATTTTTTGTACACATTTGAGGTTCCGCTTAGGCTGAAAATTGCAATTGGAATGTGAAGCAGCAGACTGTAGCGCCTGGCTGCCATGGGAGCCGTTATTAATAAAGCATCGCTAATAGGAGCAAAAATTATCCATCTCATTTAACAAGTTCATTTATCGCCGCTGCCTCCACATATATAACACGTACACTTAGTCTCTCCCCTCCTCCCTATCTCTCCCTCTCTCATGTGTGGTAACTGGTTTCTAGCAACATTATAATGCCCCCTCATTTGCCATTGCCCCGAGGCGCATATAAAGCCATTAAGCCCCCGCTCAACCCTTTCGAGTTTGGCGTAATTTAGAGAACGATTTCTTGTTCGGGTTTTTGCTCACTGCTAACCTTCGACCCTCATAAATTATTATACGGAAATAAGCTAGCTGGAAGCTGTAGCATGGAAGTTGTAAAATAGAGTCTAGACACAGCTATAAACTAAGCTAGATTCTACATGAGATACCGATGAAATAGCCGACAAATTATAATACAATGCTAGGGTCAAATAGGCGTTACCCGTAAGTTAGCAGTACCAAAAACTTATTTTTGCAACTATAATATTCTGTATTCTATCTGCTATCATCTATCCCCCATCATATATCACATATAATCTTTCATTTATAATTCGTCATCAATCATCTTCCATCTTTATTCTTTCATCTATTATCTTCATCTATTCATTTTCCATTTTATATTTCTTAGATATCCAATATTTCATTCTTCATACTCAATCTTGCATCATTCATCTTTCGTCTTCTTTCTTTTATTTTTCATCTCCTATCTTTCATTTTCCATTTTTCATCCCACGTTCTCCCTCTTCCATTTTCATTTCCCTCTATCCCATTTCCAATAATTCGCAAATTATTATGACTCGTATGATTGTTTTTGATTTGATGATTGGCATAGGTTTTCCACTTAACTTAAAAGCTTACAAGTGGGAAAGAGAGAGATAGAGAGAGAGAGAGAGAGAGAGAGCAGTGAGTTCATTCAATGCACTGAGCCAAATATCTGTGGCCTGTAGGAGCACTAAGCAAATGGGTTGCAAATGCTTTCCCCCCAAAATAAATCAAACTCCGACGCGACAGGGCAAACAAGCAACAAACAACAAAAAGCCAAGCCACATAAACTAATCCAGCTATGAAAGCCAACATACTCTCTGGAGTATGGCCAGAACGGGGTGAGCAGGTGAGCAAGGGGGCAGGTGAGCAGATGAGCAGGTGAGCAGCGAGCATGGAGCTGGAGCATCCAGCAGGTAGAATGGAGGCAATTCAATTATATTTTTGCAATAATTTTCAATACACTTAAGTGCAGATATAGCATTGGAGCATTGGAACATTGGAGCATTCGAGTAGCGTCGCTGCACACCTTTTCAACTTCGGCGGCAGTTTAGAAAAACAAATAACAGTCAATACAAACTCTGGCAATGGATACATGCAAACACACACACACACACATGCATATGTGCATATATGTATATAGATATAGGTATGGATATAGGCAGTCTAGTATATTTGCTTATGTGGCTGCTGCTGCCGCCGCTGCTGTTGCATATATATTCTTTATTTTATTGGCCTGGGTCGCCTGTGCATGTTAATGGAAATTGAAACAGCGATTGGCTTTTGGTTTGCTCTTTCAACTCAAGGCAAGAGTTCGGGTCACAAACTTCTTGAATTATCAAAATAAAAAAAAAGCCAACGGAAAATTAACTTAAATTGTTTTTCCCCGGGGCGTGGGGCCGAGGGGGTGTGGCACGCTAACTGGTTATCAAAGTGGATTACAATTTCAATAGAGATAAGTTGATTGCCTCTGTGCAGAGCAAAGCATTTCGAGTGCCTTTCAATCACACATATATATATATATGTGTGTGTGTGTGTGTGCTTGGGCGCTCTCTGCTGTCTTAAGCCTACTCAGCACGTCGTCTGCCGTGCTTCTGTGAAATTGCAACATGATATAAGCTCCTTGCCTGCTCTGATTCCATTAGGTTGTCTCCTACAGGTCACCAACGCTAAGTCGTTCCATTTCATTTCACTGTTGTCTTCTCTGCTGCGATACGAGCAGCACTCACCTGTTGAGTACTTTATAGTGCCCTGTATAGCGTCTGTATTGCATTTGTTTAGCTGCTTCGAACTAATTTGATAGCTCTCTGAACTTGATCTACGGCTCTCTATCATTTCTACGTCTCTTAGTGACTAGCTTATCACTCAGGTTGTGGTCTGACATTTACGAATGCCAGACCATCTAGATCACACGAGTGGTGGATCGCTGAACTGATCCTCTAATAAAGAATGTATGGAATAGATATCCTGATAGTGAAGAGGTCGCTGATGAAGGAATCTTCTGATATTAATGAAGGGACGTCCTGAAACCGGAGAGATATTATATGAAGACATCTTATGATACTGAAGAAGTCTCCGATGAAGGGAACTCCTTATGTTAATGAGGGGATCTAATGATGGCGCTAAAGGAATCTAAAGAAACTGAGGGGTATCCTAATGAAAGAACTCGCCAATATGGAAGAGATTTCCTGATACTAAAATGGAACTGAACGGTATACCTAATAAAGGGATCTGCTGATATTGATGAAAGGATCTCCGAATACTAATGAAGGGATCTCCTTATACTGAAGAGATATCTTGATGATATGGGATCTGGAAATGGTGGGATCTCGTGACACTGAACGATTTACCTGGTACTGAAGGAAACTCCTGATACAGAAGGGTTCTTCTGATGCTGAAAAGATTTCCTAACTCCTATCACCTACGTGTGAGAATGCTTCACAGGAATCCGCTTCCGCTCACGAGCCATCTTCTTTGTCTCCCTCTTAGGCCTCTTCTCTGATGCAATGACGCTGTCAATCTTGATGTGTTTCGACTTGACCAATAGCTGCCTCCACTTGGTGTGTGAGCCCCCACTTGGCTGTCAGCCAGTGCTGCATGCAGTCGTTACTTCTGCTGCATATGAACTGCTGCGCCCAGGGATAACGTCGATGGCTACATCATCAGCAAAGTGTTTGTGTCTGTGTCTCGTAAATTCAAAGCAATTGCTTACAAATCACTCGAAAATTGCCATCGAAGCTGATAAAACGTCGCGCATGTCGTGCATTAAGTGCAACTGCTCCAGAACTTCTCTAGACAGCAGCGACATCAGTTAAGTACAGCGCGAAGGACATCCGAAAAGGATAACTTCAACACGAACAGACTGACAAAGAGAGGGAGAGAGAGCGAGAGGGAGAGCGAGGTAGCTGCATCTAACCCGCTTTGACATTGACATTCGATATTATCTCGCGCAAACGATCAGAAATTGAAAAGGAGTTTTCATTTTTTTTAAAGGACTTTTACAAATCGAGCGACTGGGTTCGAATTCATAAGCGTGCACGAGCTTATCTAAACGCACTTTGTCACAGCTTATCAACATCTCTCGACGGTCGGCGAGGGTGGCTGCGCTGTGTGCACGGTGCGGCGGGTGGTTGGGGGCAAGGGGATGCTCGGCAGAGATAAAAAAAACAACAAAAATACACAACAGCGCAGTGATTAAAGCAATTTACAGATTGAATGCGAACTCTCAGCCACGCCTCAGCGCACGCTGCACAAAACTTCAATAACTTTAAACTGCTGAGCTGCACTGCAATTGCTGGATAAAGAAATAACTAAGGGCACTTGAATTGACAGTGAATGACGAGCAAATACCCTCACCTAGATAACATATATGCATACGAAGCTGTAAAAGAGATCTATATAATAAAGTTTAGCTTATTTTTTGTAATAATAGAATAGATTTGGTTGGGTCTGAAGACTGTATTTTGTATTAAAGTTAAAATATAATTCAATCTAATTTTAAAACTTACACGACTCACTCAAAAAGTCACCTCTGATATCCATTTTTATCGATTATTTTTGGGGACCTAACAAAATTATGGATAATTTGAAAGAAACTTGAATTACATGTGAATAAGGAGCGACAACACTTTAGTCTCTAATAAAAACAATATTTATCGATGTCATGGACGTATATAGAAAGACTATCGATTATTAAAAGCTACATGAGAGGAGTTACTACATTTTAGATTCCGTCTCTTTAGCTTTTGACATTAACCTAGGGACAAACCGACTGTGTGTCTGTCGGCTCCTTGGCTCTCCACATCTATATATGCTCATCAGAGAAATATAGGATATACTTTATGGATTCAGCTGCGTCTTCCTCTGCCTGCTGTATATTACGTTTGCACGCTGCCTGTTACACGCTAGCACACAAAATTTATATGCCCAACTTGGTTCATTTTTGATGGGTAACAACAACAGTAACAGCCACGCCAACATTATCATCTACGATGGCAGCCTTCGACAGTTAGCGCTGCGTGTTGGGGGTGGCGGGTGAATGAGACAACAGACAACGGAGAACAGACAACGGAGCACAGAGCACAGAGCGAGCGTCAGGGCTGTACGATATAGTAAAAGTCTTATGAAATGCAACCATTTGGAAAATCCAGCCAATACTTTTATTGTTATTGCTTCATGTAGCGGGCCAGCAGAGCTGAGCAGGAGGCGGGGCGCCAGTCGGAGGCGGGTGAGCCCTTGTCGGGGTCTTAACTGGCATATGGAGTACATATGCTGCCACTTTGAAGGCACTTTTGTCAGCCTTTTTAACAATTTGCAGTTTCGATTTTGCACGCTCTTCAAAATTTATGTTTATATCGCCGCTTCGCTGGCCACATACACACACACACACACACCCACACATATTTCATACTCTCTGGTCGAGTGCAGCAAATCGCTGCACTCACTGCATATCTTCCTTCCTTCTTTTGCAGGGGAAAAGATAATAATTGTAGCGCAATAAAAGTCAATCAACATCAATTTCAATTAGCAGCAACTGGCTAGAAGAAGAAGAAGAAGAGCAGCAAATCAGTTACAAACTCTGAGCAGACAGAGAAATGAGCTCTGCGGCTCCAGCCAAAACATTCAAATGTTGCCATCAAATATATATACTATATAAATATATATATGTATATATGTACTCCTTAGCAAACATCATGCTGCTTCAGCTCCTGCTCCTGCTCCTGCTACTCCTGCTGCAGTCAGACTCGACTTCCAACAGCGTCTGCAAATTCATCCGAATCAACATTCACTTCAAATTGTTCGCTCAACCTGGGCAAAAAAGTAAAACAACGAAAAGGAAAACGAACTGCTATTGATTTAAGTTCCAGCAAATGTCAACAAATACAGCTCGATAACAGGACCAAGTGAATTTGTATGTAATTTATTAAAGTTCAATACATTTAAGCGCATTTTCGTATTGCTAAATTGAAAATTCTTGTACAAAGAATTTTGTGAAACAGGCCAAGACTGTTGCCTATGGGGCGTAACTGACTGGACGATACTCGTTTGGTTTGGTCAAAATGTATATATAATCTGCTTGGAGTTGCCTTAATGGGCGTGGCGTAGACTTATCCTACGATTTAGTCAACTTTTTATAGAGCTCTCTCAGTTAATATTACGAATAATCTGAGAATATCCTCAACTACTCTGTAAATACCAGAGCAATCTCCAGCTGGCAGTCAGGCCGGAGAAGGGCCAGCACAGAAAGCCAATATACTCTCTTGACTTGCCTCACGTTCATACAACAACAGCACTCGGAATGGGCCAACAGGCTGTGAGCCTCGCCAGGCAACACAATCAGGAGTTTTGCTGATTGTTTATTTTGTGACATATGCGAGCGTTGAGATGCAAATTATATGCAAATACAAATTTAAAATTTCAAACTGCGTATTTTTGATTGAGAGAGAGAGAGAGAGAGGGAGAGAGAAAGCGACTGCATGCGTGGGTATCGGCTAATCAAGCAGCAGAGCCACAGCAAAAATGCTCGGCTTAAAAATGAGTATTCAATTGAACTAGGTCGAGGGGGCGGAGGCGTGGGCGTAGGCGGAGGCACAGCTTGAATTATGCCTGCGAGCCAATTGGCATCAGAGAGCAGCTCACAGAGCAAACAGACTCATTTAAATTTAAGCGAAATGAATTGAAGCGATTGCAGTGAGCGAGTGAGCACACCAGACACCACATCAATGGGCATCCCCTTAAGCCCGCCCCCTGTTGCCGGGGAGTTTATTATTACGCCTAGAGCAAGAAGCCAGAACGAACTTCAGCTAATAGCAATTTGGGTAAAAATCTACGGAAATGAAGCAATGAGAAAAACAATTCCGCACACAGCTAATCAAAAAGTTATTTGATTATACAGCTATTAGTCGAGTTTTAGTGTTTGAAGTTGTATATATAAACTTTAAATATTTATAACTAAAATGGATTATGAATTGCTCAATATAAAAATACAAGTTCTAATGTTAATACAGACAGACGCTCACACAGCTCTCTTCGTTCCAGCCAAGAATACAAATATCTCTATCATATCTCTTATATGATATCATACATCATATCTAATTTGCAATCGTGCTTTCTATCTATTATAGAACCCGATGAGTCTAAGCACCACAAACTGTTCAATTTTTATAGACACTTCGTGCCATCATTTGCTGCCCCCCGTTGGGTTCCGTGTTTAGGTAAACCGCAGCACAAAAACTCACCACTTGGCAGTTTTTGAATGCTTTCGCCTGGCTCATTATGATGTAAAAACCAATTTGCCGACAGCGGCACAGATGGCAGCAAATGCCAATGAGAGATCTGTGATATTCGTCATTAGCATGGAGAGTTTTCGGGCTCTGGGGAGTTTTCAGATTTCGAACTGTGACAAAAATTACAATAAAATAAAGTGAAACACATTTAAAATGCGATGCTATGATGAGATACAACTAATTTAGTGTATGGGAGATGGATTATCTGAGCAGAGCAACATTGAAAGAATTGAAGATGTTGCGGGAGAGGAAAGATGGTAAAATCTTTGTTAATGGAGAGCTGCTATTAGTGAAGAGGGATAGAAATAGAGCGATATGTCACAGAAGGCGGAGTACGACCTATCCTTAGCTAAATAGAATGGAGGAAAAACTTTGTTGCTTAGGAGTTCCAACTGCCAAGTTGTTCTATGAGAGAATCTACAGAACAAAAGAACAGATCAGAATGGATTGACTTAAATATGAAACATGGAAACTTATTTAGACTGCAAAGAAAATGTGAAACGATTCCTTGCTGCTCCTCTGATGCTTCCTCTAAACAATGCATTGTTTGGCGGCATAAAGTCTAAAATTTTTTGGTGAAATATTAAAAAAAAAATTTTATTTCTCAGTTGTTAATACTCCAATTAGATGGAAAACAATTTTTATATATTTTAGAGGTCAATTCATTATTTGTGGGAAGGCCTTAAAGTCAGTTGATCTGTTGAAACTTTTAAGTATAAAAATTGGCAAGAAAAATTTTCTGCGGTTTGCAAGTGCTCAAATTATTATTGTATTCATTTAAACTTATAAGACCTATATAGAAAAGCAAAGGTGAAGGTATTTGTAATCTATTTTGTACAATACATGTGCATAAATATTTATTTTGTTCTTTTTGTCCAGCTTTATTGCTAATTGTATTTTTATCAAAAAATCTAACAATTAACAATAACAATTAATACAATAAAAAAAATATTAGGCTTCTAGCTTTATTTTTAGACTTTATGCCGCCAAAATCGACAAATCGCCCACAGTGCAATGCAGAATTGCTGATAATTTAATAATATGTACTATTGCTTAATTATTGACTTGATTGATGGAAATGCCATGTTAGACCTAAATTACTTCAACATCACACATTCATAAAAAGCAAAAGTAATTCCTTAAGAGATGCAAACAAACATACACACACATACACACACACATATGTTGCTCTGCCTATGGCTGGCTTTTCGGGCGTAATTGAGCTGCGCTCATTAGGCCATAATGTGTCCATGTAAATGGGCATCATCGGCCTCATTTATGGCCAAGTTCGAGCCGAAGCAACTGATTATAGACAACAAACATGGAAATGCAATTAACGGGTTAATGTCAACACGAAATGACCGTCGACAGTTGTTGTTGTTGCTGATGTTGTTGTTGTTGTTATTCGACTGCCGCTTGCAACAGCCGAATTTGATGGCACCGAAATAAAACACCTGAGCTGACCGTCTGACCCGACGCTCTGCAATTCTAGCGCGCATATGATGCGGATGTCGTTGTCGTTAGGCAATGCTCACTGTAATGGGCACACAAATGCAAATATATGTTTACGGAGTTATTTAATTAACAAGTCGTTAGATGGGAACAATGCGTTGACGGCGGCTTTTGGTCATTTCGCTTGCTAATTGCATTGCAACCTGTGGCGCACAGCAGCAACAAAAAAATAATGGAGAACAATAACAACAACAGCAGCAACAACTACCAGCTACCAACTACCAACTACAAGCAACAACAATAACAATAGCAAACTATAGCAAACGATTTGGCACAAACGCAATCACTAATTATAAACACTTTTCTGCCTCACAGACAGCTCGCTGCGGCAGCGTGTTGCATAGTAAATTGGTTTGCCTTTGTTTTCCCAACTGCCACAGACTCGCTGTGCCTGTGTTGGTGTCTGTGTGTGTGTGTTTGTGGGTGGGTGGGTCGTTGCGTGGCCTGCTGCATAACGGAATTATGTTGCAACAGCATAGATGCGGTTTTGCTGCATAACTACCACTGCCACTACCTCGCTCTCTATCGCTCTGCCTTCCCCCCTCCCTCTCACCCACTCACTCTGTCTCATCTTTGCTCTGCGGCTATTGCCACAGCCAACCATTGCTGGCAGCTCTGATTTTCTAATTAGACAAAGTTCGCAGACCATTTTCGGTGGCCACCAACGCGCGTTCAGGCAATTTACGCATTTCAGCTGCCTCACCTGCCTGACTCACCTGAATCACTTACAAAAGTGAAAAAGAAAATATTTTACATAAAACATGTAAAGAGTGCTGCAAGGCAGACTTGATGTACGTGTAGTTACCCTATGTATGTTTTCTATATATGCTTTATATCTGCAGATCATACTTTAATCAGAACTCTACCGAACTTCTTTATGTTTTAGACTGACTCTCCTCATTCACAATATATATTGTATAGGTAAGCGGATATCATTTTCACCAATTCACAATCAACCTTAAATGGACAAATCTTAAACTATTTTGAAATCTTTAATATGTCAACATAATATCTTTGATTATTCAGATAAAAAATTTTATACATATGTATATCAAGCTCTTAAAAAGTTTTAGATATGCGCAGCTAACTAAATTTTTTTATTCATTCATAGGACTTAGTAAAAGTTATCGATGAAACAAACTAAATCTGCATATGTGCGTATATGATAAAGCAAAGAGAGCTGTAACAACTTAACAGTTAGACAGTTAGACAGATTCAACCGATAAGCCGAGGGACGGCCAGATGAATGGACAGCCGCATGCACAGCTGAAATTTAACTCCGCTGTTGCTTCGTCTCAAGAAATCATATACTTTGGGGCTTTGGGCACGCCCTCCTCCTGCCAGACACAATATACCCTGCCTAGCCATTCGCACTCCCAACGGATTTTGGGATATAAGAAAATTGTTATATTCGTTATGACGAATGCTGACGACAAGTATCTTTATGACTGGGGCTACATTTTGCGGAATATTTGGGCAGCATTAGGTTGCCCCAGCATTACTTGGACTACACATATTTCGGCAGCTCGCATAGGCAACGTCTGCTGCCTCCTGCCTGCTGCCTCCTTCGCTCAAGCCACAAACTACGCATAATAAATTCAGGCAGCTCAGTGAGCTATATCCCCACAGATCTTGGCGAAAATTGCGATGCGCACGGAAAAAGGTGCGAAAAACAGGCCGCAAATGCAGATACGTTTACCTCTGTGTGTGAGTATATATGTATGTATTTTACATACACACAGGTGTGCGAGTGAGTGTGTAAGATACAAGCCACAGGATAAGTGAAGGTGCAAAACGATGGAGCGTGAGTCCGGGGTAATCTCAGGCGATTGGTGGGCGAGTAGGCGAGGCAGTGGAAAAATTGCGTTGAGTTGTAAATGCCACGCAGGGATTTACGTTTTCATTACGTTTCTTAAAAAGAAGTCCGACCTGGCTGCCCACCCCCACGTGTGTGTGTTTGTATTGGTAAATTGCTGTCTGTTGTGTTTCGTGTGTAATTTATGTTGCTTATTGTCTGCCGGCCAAAGAGTAGGTCGACTGCTTAACAGCACCGCCTCCATTCGCTGTAGTGGTTCATAAGCGCTGCGATCCTTTGTGACAGCCTTTGGGCACAGCTGCAGCAGTCCAGGACATTGGCTACCCGTTCAAGGACTCAGCGCCCATGCAGAAATTAAATTTAATCGCTCCTCCGCAAGAGACAGAGATGTCGAGAGAGTGAAGCAGAGAGAGAGAAAGTGAGAGATGGAGAGAGGGGGAGTGCGAGTTGTAGAGGCAGGTAGAGGCGGTGCCTACTCGCCTCTCATAAGCACGTGGCGTCCTTCTCTCGAGTGGGTAATAAAAAGTCCCAAGTTTTTCGCTGTTGCTGCTTGTTAATGTGGCACTTGTGCTGCGCTGTAGCTGTTAGCTGTTGCCGTAGCAGTTAGCTGTTGGCTGTTGGCTGTTAGCTGTTAGCTGTTGCCCGCACTGGCTCTAAGTGGGAACTTCATCATCGCGGACGCCGCGCCTCAAGTTGCAATCTCAAGCTACCATAATTGTATTCAACAAGCTGTCGTCGCTTCAGATTCTTTTCCTTCTTCATTTTTTCCTTTTACCTGGCTAGCGTACAATTTTTTCATTTTGAAACCCGTAAACATAAGCCGGCTTCCTTCTGACCCCCAACCACGCTGATACCTTATGAAAATTAGAAAATTTATTAGCTGACTTTCTTCATTTTCGGCCCTGCTTAAGATATTTATTTAATGTACTTGAATTTTAATTTTCTTTCCCCTGATTTACAGCCCGCCCCAAGCCAAGTGACATTATAATGTGGCACATTGATCAGATCCCCGATTGGGGCCAGAGAGAAGATGGGAGAGAAATCAAATTAAATTCATTCGCTTGTCTAACCTTAACTTTTATATGAAAGCTAAGCTCAACTCTCTGTCTCATTGTCCCTAATCATGCTGTTCATTGACTGGCATATAGATGTTCAGATAGAGAATCAATTTATTAATTTGGTTGGAAATGCAATAATTACATGCCTACACAGGCGCCGTTTCCGAGGCATTACTCACAGCGGTTTCCCTTGATTTTGCATGCAACATGTTGGCATGTCATGTCTGGGTCGTCCCAGCATCAGCAACAACAACAGCTACAACAACAACAACAACAACGAGACGAAGATGAAGACAACGATGACGAGGACGACGACATGTGAATGTTAACTATAACTGAGACACATTCCTGCATGTACATGTGTCCTAAGGTTGGCTTGTTGAACACTTGATGAGATATTAAGATTATGTTAATGAGTTAATTAACTCACAGAGGCAAACAGCAGCAGCCAACAGCGAGACATATACTAGAATGGAAGCCTATTCGAAATGGGGCGTGGGTGGGCACTGCTTGCTATTTGACGATAATTGAAGTTAGTATTAATTTATAATGATGAATAATCAATGATGAATCATAAGTAATAGAGAAAGCATGATGAATGGTGAGTAGTCAGTAATGACTCAGCAGTAATGAGTAATGAGTAATGAGTAATAAGTAATGAGTAATGAGTAATGAGTAATGAGTAATGAGTAATGAGTAATGAGTAATGAGTAATGAGTAATGAGTAATGAGTAATGAGTAATGAGAAATGAGTAATGAGTAATGAGTAATGAGTAATGAGTAATGAGTAATGAGTAATGAGTAATGAGTAATGAGTAATGAGTAATGAGTATGAGGTAATGAGTAATGAGTAATGAGTAATGCGTAATGAGTAATGAGGTAATGAGTAATGAGTAATGAGTAATGAGTAATGAGTAATGAGTACTGACTCATGATTACTGAGTTGCGTAATGCGTCTGCGTCCTGCTCCGGTATGGTCATGTCCTGCGTACTGAGTCTGAGTCCGCGTCCTGGTATGCGTCTGCGTATGCGTCATGCGTCCTGAGTAATGAGTAATGCGAGTATGATCTGCGTTGAGTAATGAGTAATGAGTAATAAGTAATGAATAATGAGTATTTATCAATAAATAGTAAGCACTGAGCATTGAATAATGATAATGAATAGTATTAAAGTCCTAGCTAATACAAAACATGAAGCTCGGCCTCAGGCAGCTTTAATATGATTGCGTTCGAGTTGGCTGCAAATGATTTCAACTTGATCGATTGTGTATTTGTCAAACTGATTTATAGAGTGTTTCGATTTGATGGCGCGGAAATCTGTGCACACACACCTCACTCAGCCAGACACACACACACACTGACACACGCACACAGGTGGAGATAACCAAAAACACACACAAATGGACCCGCATCGAGTAATGATATGCAAATAGCATGCGCTTTTCAGTGGCAATCGCACATGTGTCTCCCTCTCTCTCTCTCACTCGCCCCCTCTCTTTGTCTCTCTCTCTCTCTGTTTTTGCAGTCACCAAAATCCCCAGAAAACCTCATTTCAATCTCAGCTGAGCTCGCTCTGAGCTGTGCCGCAGTCAGGTCTGATGAAACCAGATGCCGACAATCAGACGAGTGTTCGTACAGTGTGTCACATAAGTATGTGCGCACTCGCACTGACTTCATACCCCAACACCAGCAGCAGCAGCAGCAGCAGCTGAGGCTCGATGTAACACTGCAGATAACCAAAGTCATTATTGTGTATAACGCACACACACACGCACACCTTTTTTGGCAATAGTCTCTGCTCGTTCACCTGGCTGGAGATTGAATTTAAAGCTGTGCCAAATCAAACGCAATTTGTTTTGCTTGGCAGTCAAGCGCAGTTGAGTGCTTAAACGAATGTTGCTATTTTTAATATTTTACACATTCTGAGCCAATTCCCTATATTTGTTGAGGTCAATTTTAAATTATACACTTCCGCTTCCCTGCGCCAAGTGTTCGCTCGATTGACGCCGTTGCCGTTGCCTTTGCCGTTGCCGGGGGAGCGACTTGACTGCCAAGTTCTTTCTTTCCTCCCTCACTGTGTAAATATTGAAATCGATTCAGTTTTCTCTCGTTTCTCAGATCCAGGTGCAGCCCGTCTGCCGAGATGTTCTGGCCAAGAGCAGCAGACGGCCAGGCCGAGACCGGGACAGGGGCGGCTTTCGTGGTTTCATCTCCTTGTTGTATGCTTCATGTTTGTGCCTAGTTGTTGTTGTCGTTCGCTCTCGCTCTCGCTCTTGCTCTCGCTCTGGCTCTGGCTGTAGCTGTTTATGCAAGTGGATTACGGTGTTTGGGCTCTGATTATAAATCATCTTTATAATCCGTAAATCGTGTTTGGTTAACATAATGGAATAAATTTATTTTATTTATTACAGCTGTAAGTTTTAATAAGATTTCCAGCTCTGACTTCATGCTGCCTGCCCGTGTGGCCAAGTGAGCTTTAAAGGCAGCCGCGAATGCAATGCCCATTGCCCCTCGCTGTCCATTGCCTCGTTGCCCATTGCGCTCTGACATTGCTCCGGCAATTATTGTAAATTGCTCAGTGTCATTTACACGCTTTCCACGCATTTTCACGCTACACATTTTCGGCTGCTTCGTTGCCAATGCCTTAAGCGGCTCGCTCCCCCCCTCTCTCTCTCTCTCTCTCTCTCTCTCTCTATCTCTTTTGCTCTGACTTGCCTGTTGTCTGCTGCATTGTTCTGTTTCCGCTGCCTCTGCTGCTGCTTCTTCTTCATCTTCTTCTGGCCTCTCAAGTGTCCCCTTACGGCCGCTGCGTTCACCAACCTGCCCACAAAATGGCAGAGCCACAGCCACATTGCCTCATTGCCTCACTGCAGCTCATTAAACGCATGCACAGCAAATTGCAAATATATATAAAGCACGACAGAGAGAGGCGGATAGTTGTGTAGGGGGCGTGGCAGACAAGGCCATAACTGCGGGCCAAAGTTGTTCACGCCACTTGCCATCGCCTCAGCTGCTATGCACAGTTTTCCTTTTTGTAATACTCTTTAAGAATAAGCTACTCCTGCTGCTGCTCCTGCTCCTGCCACTGCTGCTGCTCCTGCTGCTCTAAATTGTGTTAAGTCTGTGTTTGCCAATATATTAACACTTTAATGCCATATGCCTGCACTTTAAAGGTGATAATGTTACCTGGAATAGCTACCTCCAGCTACTAGACGCAGCCAATGTGTGCTTAAGCGGCGCTTGGTAAACCATTTCGCCTCAAATGTGAACTTAAAGTAAGCTCTTACCTCTCATTAGCTTAAGGATAACGACTCTTCTTCTTATACTCTTCTATGTATACGCATGGCCTGCCGAGTATAGATGTTTCCGTGTCATTATGTCAAGGAGTTACGGAATAAGTGGAGGTGTAAAAATTAACTTCTTTAAATGTAAGATTGATCAGAATGAGAATACCAGTGGATCAAACTATTTTCAGTTCGACCTTCTGTCGCTCTGTCTGTCGTTTTATCCGCCCTTCTCTCTGTCCATTTCTCTCGTACCCATTCTTCCGACCATCCATCTGTCCGTCCGAGCGTCCGTCCGTCCATCTACCGTCTATTTTTCCGCCTCTTCTGCCGTCTATTCTTCCTTTTATTCTTCAGCCTCTTCTTCCGTCTATTCTTCCGCCTTTTCTGCCGTCTATTCTTCCATCTAGTCTTAAGCCTCTTCTTCCGTCTATTCTTCCATCTACCCGTTCTTCTGACTATATGACCGACTGTCCGTACATTCGTCCGTCTGCCATTTTGCATGAGTACAAAGCTTGATATAAATTGATGTAAGCCATTGATTCAAGAATGTTTAATATAGATTATTCAACTAGAAGCAAAGTTCAATCGACATCTGTGTCGCATATTAGAGAAACCTTAGGCAGCATCAGACAGGCTCACAGACAACTCCAGTTCTCCCATATGATTCACAGTATCATTCAGTCACTTTTCACCGATTAGTGCACTCTTAATTTCTCTCTCTCTCTCTCCCTCACACTCTCTGCTGTCTGTCCATTCCCATATATAAAGTCCCAAATGTAGTCGAGTCTCCTTAATTTGCTAACGGACAATTAAGAATATGCACTCACATATGGTTTGTAAGCCAACAAGTTTCAAAAGAACTGCAGTTAGCCGAGCTGGAAAGTAGAAGACCACTTGCCACAAAATGCTGACGTTGATTATATCAAAAAGCCCCCGAAAAAAGCGTATGTAAAAAGAGTAAATATATATATATATTTTAGCTAACTTTGGATGGATGCTCTGTGGGTGCTCCACATACGCCCCGTTGCCTGGGCCAATTTATGGCTCTGTATTTGTCTGGATAGCATTTGGATTTTGAGCGCAATTTACCAGCAAATTAAAGCGCACTTTCACACACTGAAGCACTCACCCACACACACACACACACAGACACATGTGGACCTAGCTAGCATATGGCTAGCCCCTTCCGATACCCTGTGAAGTTAGAGCAAATGAGGGATTTCATTTGGTATGTATTTATATAAAATCAGATAAAAGTAAACTTTTACGAGTCTTTACTCAAAGTATTACACTAGGAATAGGGCGAATGGCAGCTCACGTTTAGTACAGGGTATCTGCCCGTCGATCACTGATGCAGTTCGCTGCGCTGCTGCTTGCTTTCAAATTGAAAAAGTTTTTGGCTTTTCCCGCTAAAAGTTATGTTGTGTGTGTTTCTATGCAATTTATTGAGAGACTACGCTCGCATTGACGCATATTGAGGAGAGCCCGCCGCTGCGGCACTGATTTATACGCTCCTTAGCTGCAGCGAGGCTCTCGAATAAATATGAACCGCACACTCACACACGCGCAAGGGCCAAGGGGACGGGTCGCGGCGAGTCGAGGCACTCTAATATCATATTTTCACTTTGAGTGTGTGCGAAACTAATTAAAAAGTATTTAATATCCGTAAACATGGCCAAAATAAAGTCTACTATGGCGAGTGCCAAAAAAAGAATAACTTTAAGCGGAATGGTGGGCAGTGAACGACTAGGAGATGCCCTGGACACCGCATATCGTTGAGTCTATCAGCACAGTTTATGGGAATGCCTAAATGAGCTCATGTGAGTTGTTCTTATTGTTGTTGACTGATATCTAGTAAGCGAGCTAGCCTGATTAAGCTTGACTTTGATGAATCTTGTAGGGCAGACATATAAGACATATAAGACATATAAGACATATGAGACATATGAGACATACAAGACATATAAAACATATGAGACATATAAGATATATAAAAGATATGAGACATATGAGACATATAAGATATATAAGACATATAAGACATATGAGACATATAAGATATATAAGACATATGAGACATATGAGACATATAAGACATATGAGACATATGAGACATATGAAACATATAAGACATATGACACATATGAAACATATAAGACATATGAGTCATATAAGACATATAAGAAATATAAGACATATGAGACATATGAGACATATCAGATATGTAAGACATATAAGACATATGAGGCATATATGACATATACTCAATATCTGGACATGAGTTTATAGCTTTATTATTTAGGAGATGTTGAAGGAAGTATCTGAAACGAACTAATAATTTGGAAAAATAAACTACTGACTTACGTTATATAAGAATCCATATCTCATTGTAGTTTTTGAGAACCTCTCATCCCATATCCATGCGGGCTGGAGTAGATGAACTCAGCTCACTAGCTAAGCATTAGCTTTCGTTGCCCTCTCCCGCTTTTGTCCTAAACCGATATACCCTGTTCAGCCGTTTTTAATAGGTTTAGCGTATGAAAACTTTGTCATCGCTGTCATAAAAATGCCGCTATTGCTATATGCTCACTCCCTCTCCCTCTCTCTTTCGCTCTCCCCCTCTCCAACATTCTCTGTGTATGTGTAATGCCAGCAGGCACATCATCAACTAGAGCAATGTGAAACCACTCAGTGATTGTCGTCTCATTGTTGCCCGACTGTCGCTCATGTTGCCAAAAAAAAATAAGAGAAGAAAACTGTTGTTGTCCAGTGGATGGTGTTGGTTGCTCATTAGAAACATTGAAGTTGAAGTTGGCTGCCAAACGGCAGCAGAAGCCATTTGTTTGTCCCACTTTTGGCTCATTTTTCAGCGGAAATGCTTTGTTTTCGCAAAAGTTGAACTTTGCTCTCTGCCCTCTGTTGTGCAGTGCTCTTCGGGCAGTTAAAGGCTTTTCGCACCAGCTACAGCACAATTTGGCACCAAACATCGAATCCGAGTCCGAATCGCGGCTGGCGAGCTTTTAATACTTTTGCTTTGCATATGCAGCAACAATTCCAATATGAAATGCAGCTGGCCAGAGTTCTCTATGCGAAGATGTGCGTGAAGCCACAAATACATACGAAATTGGCATTGGGCAGGCTCGAACTTAGTTTTTGTTGGGGGAGGGGGGATGGAGAGAGAGGAAAAAGTTTTCCCAGCTGAACGGATTGCAGTGCACCAGTGGTGTTTCCAATGTGTAATTGTAAAATGTTTTTCTTTAACCAGCTGCAAGTTTATTATTCTTGAAAAGTGCCCAGAGTGAGCAGCGATTCTCGGACTCGGGCCAGAGGCACTTGGACGGACATTTATCAGAGTGTATCTTTCGATCTAAATTGAATTGAACTAGCACTATTATTGTAAGTTAATATGTGCACTGCTATATGATTATTTATTGGCTGGGAGTGCTTATGATTTGCAATAAACGAAGAGCAGAGGGAAAAGAAAAGAGCAAATATAATAGAAAATAGCACAGGAAGAGCAAATTCCAAATTCAAATGTGTTTATAAAAAAAGGGGTGATTATATATAACTATAGTATAAGTGTATTCATATGATTTGACAATTCCTGAATTCAGGCTTATGTTGAGGTGTCCTCCTATATCTGTCTCAGTCTCGAAAATAGCTGCTTAAATACAATTGTATGAAAAATACAACTCTTGCTACATTAATCGTTGCATTATAGATATGCTGGTTGATCTTATAACTATTTATTATTTAATGGCTGACTCAATTGCGTGCTTTAATATTTAGAATGTTGTCGATAAGTAAAAAAAAACTGCCAAAAATATTGTTATTAGATATAGTAAGGATCTTGCTTGATCAACTCATTTATCAAGAATTCTGCTGCTTTGGTCCGCAGTTATCAAAGAGCGCAACAGCTGAGCCCCGGATCTTACTGAATATTGCCGCAATTAAATAATTATAGTACCTCAAATAACTGCTGAAGTATAATTACATAAAATATGTAGCATCACTCTGGCCTACTCTGACTCTTGACCTACTCACTACATAATTTCAAGTTAACTGTTAACTCAACTGAAACACTCAGCTATCCTACATTACATATAAGCTCTCTCTAGTGTCCATCTTGGGTATTTAGTTTAAATGTTTAGCCGCAAGTCGAAGTCTCGCACTTGAGACCCCCATCAGGTTCGCGTTGAGTGTTTGTTTAATTAGAACGCACTCTTATCGGCAAATCGGCAAATCGTCAAATCAGGAAAAGCTGTGCAATTAAATGGAAATGCACGCGAATGAAGTGAAATTGATATATGTGTATGCAAATTTGAATAAAATAACTGGAATAACAGGCGAGCGTACAGTAAATCTGCGACCGAATGCAAGTATCTCATTAATCCAATTAAGCTAAATTAATTGAAATGCAAATCGACTAATGAGCCCGTTGCAGCGCACATGAATCCGAAGGTCGCAAGGCGACTGTACTTGTCTCTCTCTCTCTCTCTCTCACTCCTTGTGTAGGTGTGTGTGTGTAGTTTGAAGTGCATTAAAATATGTTTTAATGGCATGTCGGGACAAATTAGATGGCTGTGCGACACGCATACGCCGTGTTGTACATTGATGAAGCACTCCGATAAGACATCACGGCCTGCCACACAAATGCCTAGAGCGCCCATTCAGAGTCAGTGGAGCTCGTGCATGAGCGAAGTGGAGCACATTAATGCTCATGTGGAATGACCGCCGCGAGTTGTTAACAAGCTTATGTCCCTTGATTTATATATTGCATATGCGACAGCTGAGGCCACAGCCACAGCCGTAGCCTCAGCCGTAGCCGTAGCCGTAGCCAGAGCCAGAGCCGTAGCCAGCCCGGCGTGCTAAGCGTATTAAAATTCCAATCAATTTATAGACACGGCTCAGCTAGGCATGCAATCAACCACCCATTAGCAGTAGGTAGGCTATCCTTGATTTCTGTTATTATTATTAAGTGTCTGTGGTCACTGAGGACTTTTGATTTGTTTTTAAACCTTTACGGTTACGGTTAATGGGGTATGTTGATTATGTGAAGAGTTATGTAACAAGCAAAAGAAGCTGTAGTATTCCTGATGTGGATAAGAGGCTAAGCTGAGGCTATAAGACAAGTCTGTCTATCTGTTCGCTCACATAACCTCAACGATCTCGAGAACTACAAATGCTAGAGTGTTGAAATTTTGTAGATACGTCCTACAATACAGTAGATTGTATGAAATAAATTCTTTTAATTCTTATTGAATTTGCTTTCCATTAAAAGATTAAAATTGATATTTCGACTAGATTTTTCGTGCAGAACTTGATAAATGTTAGAAGTAGAAATACCAAATAAGGCATATAATGGTTACTGATATAAGGAATAATTTCAAATAATTATAATAATAAAAATCATAGTAAAAAGTAGAGTCCTGCTATAGACACATATGTGCCTGTCATATTAATGCTTTAAAACTGTCATCTTAATCGAACCTCTAGAACCTTACTTCAATCCAGCTATTGCTGGCGAAAGTGCTTAGTAAATTCTGCTTACATATGCATCTGCATACTTTCCCATGCAATCTTGAGTTCACGGTATCTCGTAGTCGAGCACTCCCTGCAACAGCAAATTGTGGAAATTGTGTGTTAATGGCAGGTGCGACATGCGGCTGGCTGGAGGTTATCAATTTTAAATCAACTTCAACTCGGTTAAATATTAACATGTTCCACTTGATTATTTGAGGCAGTTTTACTTGCCCCCCGCATCGACCCCACAACAAGCTCGCATAAGTGTGAGCGGCTTGACCTACTGACTGACTGTCTGTATATCTGCCTGTCTCTCTGCTCGTCCGTCTGTCTGTCAAAGGACGAACTAGGTTAGCTCGGTCTCAACCACAGCCAGGCAGCTCTATGACCCGAACAACTTTCGGATGCGAATCGAAATGCGTGTGGGGCAGTAGTCAAAACAAGCTGTGGGTCAAAAGGGTCTCGTATGATTATTAAATGCGTGCACCGCCTGCCGCCCACCTCAGGCCCGAGAATTTCATAAATGTCAAATACCTAAATTCCTATTGAGCCTCCGCTTCAATCTGTTTATTGTTATGGCAAATTGAATTGCTTTCGGATTGGCATGGAGCAAAAATTTGATATTGGCCCATACTCTGGCTACTTTAAATATACATTTATCTTTCATTGGGCCGACTCTTTGATGCGGTTTGCGATATTAATTAATTAGTTTACAGCTATGGCGTGAACACATCGAAGTTGGCTAATGGGCTTTAATGGGCTTGCTTTGACAGGAGATGTGTGCAGCAGGGTGTGGTAGAAGGACTGGAAATGTCAACAGAATATATCTTAATGACCTTCAACTATAAAGTCGGCATAGGGTCTGTCTGTCCCCTTGCCCGCCTGTTTTCCTTTTATCTGCTTGTTCTTCCATGAAGTATTTGCAGCTAGGCGTGTTTAGCTTCTCTATGGTCCACAAAATCGATAAAAATCTATATCTGATTTTAGCTTATCTCGGAAATCTGAATAACCATCGTAAACAATTTTTACCAATAGATAGCATAAAGATACGAACTAGCTTTGCTTTTGGATTTCCCCAAGAGTTTTCTCAACATTCCAAGGAAAGCATAGCTCGAATTGTTGGGTATCTCGTAGTCAGTTAGTCTAGCATTCACGTCTTGAGCACTCTGACATGATAGACAAAATAGCGAATAAAATATTAGACAATAAAATATTAGTAAGAGTCACAGTTCGAGCTACAGGGTATTTCCTAGTCCATCAGTCAGACGAACAAATCACTCTGACTTGTTATTTGTTTTCAGGACGTACGATTTAATCACATTTGCTACCCACAGCTTTCGCTTTTTGTTGCCAGGCTACATGACTTTGCATTCTGCTCGCTTCGCTTTGACTCTCACCTGGCTACACCTTCAAAGGAAGAATAATGACAGCGAATGCTGGCTCTGATTGTATGCCAATATTTAATTAGGTTAATAAACAGAAACCTTTTCACAGCCGTCATTCGAAATAATCTAATGAAGGTTTTCGCTTTTCATAGCCAAGTCATCGGGAAGGCTTAACGGATTCAGTCGGAGCAGCCTGCTCGAGCTACGCTTGGCTAATAATCGGGCGTATCTCTGGCAGCAGCTGCTAAAATATACAAACAGGTGAACAGAGGACTCTAAGCAGCGGCAGCAGCAGCAACAGCAGCTTGAAGCCGCCATCACACACTGCCATTGTTTCCGCTAAATCCGGCAGGAGATTTATCAGCCGAGATGTCACAGCGAGTGGATATTTATATGCGCTTCGCATGCGCCCGGCTGTTGCAATGGAATGAAAGCTGCGACAACTGATCGCTGGGGCCAGTGGCAGCTTCCTGCCAGCCGCACATACCCATTTCCTCTCCTGCAACATGCGCAGCATCTTCATCTCATTCACGCTGAACTGAGGCTGAGGCTGAGGCTGAGGCGGGAGATTGCAGATTGGAGATTGGGCTTGCGGGGGCTGCGAATTAGCAGGAATGTGCTTCACATTCCCATGACTGTCACTGAGCTCTGAGCATTCCCCATCTTCTTAAGCTTCTCTTGAGTCTGCCTATGTGTGCGAGTGTGTGTGTGTGTATGTGTTTTGCCGCCTGCTGTCGGCTTCCGGCTTAAGCAACGCTCTGTCGCTTCCATTTTCATACTCATTGTGTTGCCAAACGGGAGTGAGTGCGTGTGTGTGTGTGTGTGTGGGTATATAAATTAACATAATGTTTAAGTATGTGTGACAAGCGACTTCTGCGATTCAGTTTACGTGAATTTATGTTCATTTTAAATTTATCTATGCAAGTGTGTGTGTGTGTGTGCATGTATGTATTTCTGTCTATTCGAATATCTTGCAATTAAAATGCTTTGGCTATAAAATGAAGCATAACAATAGTCCTCAGAGCGGACGTGCTTGACTGGGAGATACCTTGACTACCCAGTGCAAAGGGTTGATTTTTCTTCCACTCACACAAACATCTTCTTCTTCCCGTCTATTTCGATTTAAGATAACTAGATATCGTAGACCTATCCACTATTACAACTGTGCCAAATCAGAAACATTTTTTATACCCCTGAAAATGGCAATGGATCTGTATGTGTGCATAAAATAAGGTATTCTGCCCTTTATTAGAATATCAGCTTGAAGGGTTCAGGGTATCTGCCAGTCGAGCAGTCTCGACTAGAGCCGTATTACTTGTTAATCATTGCGTTCTTTTCAAAAGCAAACCCCTTGAATTTGGTATATCTAGTATATAAAATGTACTTCAAATGATATTCAGATATTCAATATATCAGTGGAATTCTTGACTTTGCTTATAAAGAAACGATTTAAAATATTAAAAGAAACTGGTTATACTGTCTAAGTATACTGTTACAATTTATATAAAATTTCAAGCGTCTTTAGCTTATAAGACATTCATATAAAGGGGCACTCCTAACACACCTGTTTTATTTTAATTGAATAGATTTATCGAGGCTGAAATGCTAGCCTTAAGCAGCTTTCGATATACAAAAATATATTTTTCGTATTTCAAGTATTTTGGCCCCTTGATAGCAGAGCTTAAGCATAAGGAAGTCACGTACAGATAGGACTATCAGTTGACTATCATTTCAGCTCTTTATCCCTATCAAGTACATATAAAATATTTTCTTCTCTTTGGCTCTGTTGCAAACTTCTTGAAAAATTCTATCATAACCCGTTATCCATTTGAAAAGAGTACAAAATTGATATGTAATACAGTTTGATGTCTTAATTGCAGCAGCCAATGAAAGGAAGCCTTTTGATGCCGACTAATAGAGGCATAATCTCATATGAGTTGGACAGAAAATCAATGCTCGGCATCAGATGTCAAAGTATTTTTTACTAATTGAAGACTTTGCACCTTTTGTAATGCAGCACCGGCAAATTGCAGTGGCTAATGCAAATAAACTGGGCCTAGCTGCAGCACACGGCTGGCTCATGCCACTGCCACAGCTATGCCAACTGCCAATTGCAGCTCGAGAGCCAATTCAAATGCTAAACAGGATGGCAGCATCATGGCCCTGCTGCTGATGCTGATGCTGATGCCGATGCTGATGCTGGCTCTGGCTCTGGTTTCGTATCTATGCCAGCAGCGGGACTTAGTGGAGCTGATAAAATTTATTAGGCATGCGACACGCGTATTTCATTTTGTTTACTTGTTTGGCGCGTTATTATCGCCCAACGTGGCGTATGATTAACATAAAATGACAGCGCCAATGCGCGCTACCTGCGATACGTAGATATGTATAAAGCGTTGGTATATCGGAATTTGGATTTTCGGCTGATTAACATAATTTTGTGGCGTATTACCAGAGAGCCAGATCGAAAGCCGAACAGCCAAACAGCCAAACAGGCTGCAAAGCGCTAATGGCGGGCCTTCACCTCTGCAGTTGCCTAACCGCACGGACTTCCGTCACAAACATTTCACTTGTTATCATGCATACATACATACACATGCATAAATATATTTTACGATACGTGAACGGAATATTATCGATGTCTTCGATCATCGCTGTACTCACTCCATGCCCATGTAAATGATGGAATCTGCTTTTGCCTCGCTCTATTTTTTGTTCCTTTTCTGCCAAATCACCTCAGCTCCCAGCTCAGGTTGGGCATTTAACTTTTAAAGACCCGCGGCACTGGCACTGGCACTGGCACTGCCGATATAAGAGCGGCGCAAAAGCAAAAGCAAAAGGTGGAGCCACGCATTGTTTTCCCAGAGCCGGCGAGGAGGACAAAGCAATGACAAAATGAATGGTCGCTGCTGGCCAGCCAGATGAAGCCGCTGCTATCTGCCAAGACACAAAGGCGACCGTGGCGCGGCCAGACAATCAATGAGATATTGTGTGCGTATAACGGCGATATATGTGTGTAACTGGTATGTGTGATATCAAAAGGAAGCCAGGTACAAAACGCTCTTGGCGGCACTGCTCGACCAGTAGATGCCCAAAGTGCTGGTACCGTGCTGAACTGATGCAAACATGGAAAAGAAAGAAAAGATGAGGAACCTTATGAAGCAGCTGCGCTCGTTCTTTTGGCTGACGCCTACTATAAGAAACAGATTAATGGAACTAAGATGAACGAAAATTAATACTTAAAATGAGCTTAGTAATGACAAACAGTCCCAGTGAACTTGGGATATAGAACTACGATCATGTTCCAATTCTCAGATTAGAAATTCGATAGCCAAATGTATGTAATAACCAAAGTACAGGACTCTTGTTTCAAAAATGAATAATTGAGCCAGTTCTCAACTCGGGAGGTATCAAAAAACCAAGAATTTGTACTTATATGCTTAATGAAGGAATACACATACCAAATATAGTGTAGATACCTTTATAGTCTTCAAGTTATGCTGAAATGTCGAAAGTCGAAGTAATATTTATCCATTTTCACAATATTTAATGAGTTATCCGAAAAAAATAATAATGTATATTACAATAGGTACTGAAGAATATACAGTTCATATATCAGGCCTATTGGCCATGTAGTTATCTCGAGTTAACTGCATTCAAGCAGATGGAGTAATAGAAAAGTGAAAGACAAATCGATTTAAGCTCTAGCTCTAACTAGATTCAGTCTGCTCACCGTTTAATCCTGGATAGATCATACCCAATCCCATGCGTACACATTTTCAGCGGATTACAGGGTATCTCTAAAACGAAAACTCGAACAAATTGCAACAAAAAGAAAGTAACGTTAGCTCGAGAGACAAAGTGCAGGCAGCTCAGCGAAGTAGGATTTAAACATTGAAAAGCAATAAATTCCTAATTGAAGTCACTTGCGAGGCATTTGCTGAAAGTGAGCAAAGAGCACATAAATGTGCTTATACAATGATAGATACTTACGTATATCAAAGAACATTTGCTGATTTATTTATGGAAGCAATTTCAATCGAACTGCTCGCAGGCGATTTCAATTGAATTGGAATTCAACATTTTGCAGAAAACCTCGGCCAATGCCTAAGTCAGCAGCAATTAAAAGCACTCGAAACCTAATCCCTGCATTGTCTGGCCTGCAAAAGCCAATAACTGAATTGTAAGACATTTGAATTATGACACTGAATACCTGATTGGTGGCAGTCGGACGGCCAGACTGCGGCTGGCTAGCTGGCCTAAAAACTGAAACTTGAACCTTTTGCTGCACTAATTAGCCAAGCAAACCTCGCCTGCATTGTGTAACGGGCTGAGCGATGCATCTAACAAGGATATGCCTTAGCCTTGGAGCTCAAATGATGACAGTGACAGATAAAGACAGAGAGAGACAGAGACAGAGACAGAGACAGGGAGAAAGTGAGTTGCTGTGCATTAATGCTGAGAGCTGGTGACATAGACAGCTAGCTGCTCTGCCTCGAGGGTATTATTACGCCATTACGCATGCACTTAAGGCTTTCATTAGCTAGCAGATTGACGCTATTTGGTAGGTAATTACGAGAATGAGCCATAGTCTGAAGTCCAGGCCGGAAGAGACAGACATGCATAGAGCAGGCACTGCACAAATCCAAATGCAATGGGCTCAGAGGGAAGGCCGTCTCACACGGCTCATGGCAATCAGAGACTGCCAAAAACCAGCCCGAAAAGCCTCTCGACGACACACTCTCCGGTACTGGAAGTGACTTCCGTTTTGCTAGCTGCTCGCTCTCTCAATTGCCTTTTACTATGTTGTTTGCCAGTTGACCCCTCGAACGAGAAGGAAAAACAAAAAAACAAAAACCAAAAAGGAAACCAGGGGCAAAAACAAAAACAAAAACAAAGTCTCTCCTGGCAGCAGCGTCTGCAACACGCAAATGCAATTAACACGCCAGCAGACAGAGCGGAAATGGAACTCGGCTGCTGGCCAATGGCCAGAGCCAATGGCCATCGAGCGTATGCCTCATATGGCCATTTCAAATTGGCCTTACTGCATTTTGCGTAGGCTTTTGACTTTCGTTTTCTGTTTTCTGTTTTCTGTTTTTCGTTTGCTGTTTTCCGTTTTCTGTTTTCAAATTATCTGTCTGACGACCCCCAAAAAGTCAATTAGTTTGAAATTAACTTTTTATGAGTGTTTGCGTTCGGCCACCCAGCACAGACTCAATTTGCCCAAATTGCAGTTTTATAACCAACTTCTATTACTTAATCGCCGCAAATGCCCACAGAACTTCAAGACTCGATGTGTGTGAACTTGAATTCCATTCGGATTGCATACGCCACTCGCTTGACTCTCCTCAAGGAAGCCGCCCCAGCCACTAAAGATCCTTGTGGGAATCGGCGTGAGTGCATGCCAATCGACTCCATGCTTGCGACTCTCACTGCTTCTCCAATTTATTTTTCACTTTGCCTTGCACCGACTCCTTCGGCTCTTTTTTCTTTAAAGACTATCTGCTTAAAAGGAATTTACCAACTATGAGTACTTCAGCCGGAACTGCCCGACTTTGAGTTGTCCTGACAACACACAATTTTCGAGCCTTTATCTGTGCCATATATGTTCACACATTCATACATTCATGTATTCATACATTCATACATTCGTACAATCATACATTCGTACATTCATACATTCATACATTCATGCATTCATACATTCATGCATTCGTATATTCATACATTCAAACATTCATACATTCATACATTCATTCATTCATACATTCATACATTCATACATTCATACATTCATACATTCATACATTCATACATTCAAACATTCATACATTCATACATTCAAACATTCATATATTCATACATTCATACATTTATACATTCATATATTCATACATTCAAACATTCGATAAATGTTGATATAATTTGGTTTTGTTCACCTATGTGAAATCGGCTGGAGTCAACATATAAATTGCTTTCATCTTCAAAACTGTGTACCGATGCAAATCATGCCATCTCATACATAATGGCATAGGTTTGCCTTCAAATTAGCTTGTATTTAGTGTGATGCTACTTCCAGGCAAATCAGCTTGAAATCAATTTTTTTTTTTGCTATTTTCTTTCATATATGTATATCTATATCTTATATAATCAACCTGTAAATTATGCGCCTACCAGCTCAGTAGCCTGGAAGTAGCATCATACTAAATACAGTCAATTCAAACATCATTTAAATACCAATTGAATGTCATATACTCATTAAATGTCAGCACGAATGCTGAAGTTTATTAATTTGAATGTCATATTAAAGCGGAATTACCAAAAGTCATACTCGTATCGCCTGGTTCTTTTGCCCAATCCACAACAAACATAACCGCAGACTACCTCTACGTCTCCCTCTCTCTCTCTCTCGCTCTCGCTCTATCTGCTGTACAGATAAACAGAAAGCACAGAACACATGCACACAACTGCGTTCCTCATTGAGTGCAAAAAGCATTGTCCAGCACATGAACTATGTTGCAAATGACCAGACGTGAGCCCTCCATTAGCCTGGCACAGGCTGGCTGAAAGCTTGTTGTCCTGCCACACCCGCCCGCCCCCATCCGCTCGCCAGCCTGCATGGCTGCCTGCCTCCACTCCGACTCTAATAGAACTCTGTAAACGGCAACGGTGCGGGCCAACGAGCCTTGTTTGTTGCCTCATTTTTGATGGCTGTGCAAGCCCAATTGTTATACCCTGGAATGCTTTACTATGATGGGTGCATGTACTTGTTAGCTTGGTTAACTCATGTAAAGTTTTTGTTAAATTCATAAAGAAATATCTGTTAGAAATAGATTATATATGAAGTTAAGAGATATTTTTCGCTATTCCATATCAAATGAATTAGATTTTTGGAGTATATTTGGAGTATATTTCTGATATCTACACTATCTACGCTAACCATTTTCAACTCAATTTCCTATTGCCCCACCCTCATTTTGCGCTTAAAGCGAGGAATCTGTAAGTCGTGCTGTTGCTTGTTTTACGACTTTCGTTTCTGCCGGCATCTGTTGGCTATGTCGTTCTATTGCTTCTCATATTGTTTGTTCCACTTGACCACTAAAGCATAGTTTTAGGCGCTAAAAGCTAAACACCAAAATTCAAAAAGCAGCTGCTCCATACGAACGTACAGATGAACTGAGAGAGGATGAGCGAGGGAGAGAGGCAGAGAGGCAGAGGGAAGAGGACAGTGCCCTGAGGCAAAGCACTTTGGCTCATAACCCTGGCTGGATGATTCGGAGTTTCTCAGGTGCCCGAAGCGGACATTCTGTGGCTCAAACTGCCCCAACTGCATCAGTTAACTCAATATTAATTGAAAATTTCCATTCACACACCATAACAGTAGCCATGCATTAAGCATGCGATTAGCTAGCCAAAAACTTCATTTTGGTTTTGGTTTGCAATTAAATTTGAAAAACCAGTTCGCTGTGCTTTGATTGAGCAACCAAACCCACATAGCCTCTTCTCTTCCATGTGACATTGCAAATTGCGGCTGGGTCATAGCGCTTACACAGCCCAACAGGGTTTTTCAATTAGCCTATGATTACGAATCTGATCAGCCAATCGAACATGTTGCTAGCTCACAGAAGGCGCGTATGTATAAGAGGAAGACAGAAAGAAGTCGACTCAATGAGCCTGCACGATTGAACGATGAAGATTTGTCACTCAAAGTATCAGAGAGTGAGCTAATTGTTACAGCCAATCAAATGCTGAACATGTGTGTAGGAGCAGAAATCCAAGTCGAAGTGTCGCTGAGTCTACACGATTGAAAGAAGAAGAGTTAGAATAAGTGAGCCAATCAAAATCATTAGCTTGCGGCTCCTGGAGTATGCCAGCTGCATGAGCCAAGCTGTTAAGTGACAACATAAAGAGTGCACGATGGAAAGAAGAAGAATCATCGTTTTAAGAGTCTGTATCAAAGTGTGAGTAAAATATGAGCTAATTATATAAGCCAATCATGTGTGGAAGAGCAGAGCCGAAAAGTAGCGGGAGTCTAAGCCGATGCGCCCAGTCTGCACGATAGAAAGAAGAAGAGCTAGAGTTTGTGATCATGCGTGAGCCAATCAAAATCGTTAACAAGCGGTGCCGGGAGTATGGCAGCTGTGTGAGCGGAACAGAGCTTGAGTGACAGAGCTGCAAGCTCAGTGCAATGCATACTTACGATTGAAAGAAGAAGACAAATATAAATGTGTGCAAGTGTGTAAGACGAGAAGCAATGTCTTTAGTATGAAGGGATCTGCCAATTGAATTGAAGGTGCGAACATATTTATATATGAGGCCAATCGTAATTCCTTAACAATCGAGATCTTGCTGATAAAGAGAGATATTAAAAATGTTGTAGTTAAATAACAAGTATTGAGGTAATACAGGTAAACATTTGTCCAATAATTTCAGTTGAGTATAGATATTATTATACTTATTTTGCTCTAAAAATATGCTAATACCGGCATAATCATAACTCTGTTGACTTGTGCTATTATTGTTCAATATTTCCTATCTCGTCCCGTTGTTTCACGCTGCTGCTGCCTTTTATAGCAATTGCAATTGACCACAATGAAATAAACCACTAAATAAATAATGCATAAACAATGAAATTGTGAATTCAATTCAATTGCGACTGCAATTGAATTGACGCGCAAAATGCCAAATGACGAGCGAACCACCTTTGCCCGCGAACCACGAGCAAACAATTCGGCTGCAAACATGTAAATAGACCGACAAAAATTGAAAAATTAATTAAAAACACAAAAATGCGGCTCAATCACGGCGCCTTCGACATTCGGAAAACAATCAAGCGCCAGCTAAAATAAATAATAAATTTTATTGATTCTTTTCATTAATTACTGCTAAAAGTTCAATTAAAACTTATTTATTGACACAATGAGGAAATTAGTGCTACCGGATACAGCACTTTGTGTCAACTGTGTCCGAAGTTTTGCCGGCGGGGCGTGAGAGACTAGGTTTGAGGTAGGAGAAAAAGTTTTAGCTTAGCTCTTAAGGGCTCTTAAGAAACTGTCTTTTGTCCTTTTCAGAATAATGATTAGCCCGATTCCGTATATAAATTTATCGACAGCCTCGCAACGCCCCTTTTCACAGTTATGCATTGACTTATTGACATGTATGCAGTATTCTACATAGCTAATACTTCCTTCTGTTATTCAAAAACCTAGCCCCAATTGCCTATTGGCTAGCATAGTATTAGATCCCCAAAAAAGAAGGGTTTTAGAATTTCATCAGACAGAACAACAGAGTATCTTTTCTCAGCCAACACTTTCCAGCCTGCAAATAAACAAACTGACTACCAGATGGACCCACGCACCAACAGAGAATCATACAATGCTAAAACTCACTTTGTGAACGAGCATCAGCCCAAAGGCTGTCTCTGGGCATGGCTTCAGGCCGTGAAGGCTGTACACAGTTTTTGTAAGTTGCCAGGAGCAAAAAATTGTTGTTAGCCAACATCGCAACAAAGCCACGACTAGATGGATGGATGGATGGATGGATGGATGGATGGAAACATGGTGTATGGCAGCGCGAAAATGTTTTGTTGATCTCAGCAGTGGTGCACTCTGGGCAGCCTAATAGAAGGCATTCAGACGAGTCAAAACACGCCCATCAAAGTAACTGAAGTTGACTGAGCTCTACAAAAACTCGCATGGAATTCAAGAGTTTCTGAAATGTGAATTGAAGTTCAGTTTGTATAACTACATCGACTTTTTGATTATTTCGCTAAAGATGACATCGGTAACATAAAAGTGAAGCGAAGGTCGATCTAGCATTGATACTCCTATAGACTTATTTCGCCAAACATCATTATATGCAATACAAAATATTTACAGCGAATTACAAAATTGAATTACAGATTGATTGCCACTTCCAATTAGAAAAAAAATCAATTCACAATCAATAATCCTGCAACATTTGCGTGACTTCTGTCGAATTCGATGATTAATAATGAATTCGAATTTCATTTGATGAGCTTTTCTTGTCCAGTTTTTAGCGTCACAGAGCCTATACTTTCCTTTCATGCAATATATAAAGTCACTTCTAGGCCATCCGGGAAGCCATAAAGAATTTACGTTCATCTGCCGCCTGACAATTATAAATGGCAAACGACGGCAATTTATCTATGGCGTTGTGGGTGGGAGACTTTGCCTAAACTTACCTGCAGATAGAAGAACTCACCTTGCCTTGGCTTGCATTACATTTCATCTGCTTACCTCAGCATATCTCTCCTCTACCTTAGCTCGCCTCAGCTTAGTATACCTTACCTTGCCGTACCTAACCTCATTTTACCTTACCTCATCTACCCTCCCCGCTAACTCAGCGTATCCACAATCTGTCAGCAAAGAGTTTTCGGTAAAATATATAAAATTTATTAACGTAGGCAGCAGATCTATCTATCCATCCATCTATCCATGCGCTCTAACCATGTCCACGGCCCTGGAAACCAAACATTTGCGGCAACTTTGTTGGCAGCGCCTGATGACTAGACGTATTAAATGCGAGTGAACTCTCATTTGCTGCATAAAACGATGTGCATGCGCCCTATCTCTCGGGCTTCCTCTCATCCTCATCCCCCCTATCTCTCACTCGGGCTGCCTGTTTATTGGCAAATTTAAGCGAATAACTTTCCGGGCAATTTCACAACATTGGCAAATGCTGCAGTCAAACGACTTTGCACGTCTCAGCTGTTTAAATTTAATTTGCTGTGCGTACGGGCGGGCGGGCTGGCTGGCTGGCTGGCTGTGTCCTTACCCAGCCAAAGGTCTTTCTTTCTGCAGGTGTTTTTCAGGTCACCAGAAATCAACATTTTCTTCAGGGGAAGACGGCGACGACGTGCTGCAATCGAAGAAAATGCACTCGCCAGACATTCGAGCAGCAGCACAACACACGGAAGTAGTTACCGTCTTGCCAAATATGACAAATGTTGTTCCTTACTCTGGGCTGTCCCTCCTCTCCCTCCTGTCTCTCCTCTCTCCCCTGTCCTATGTCATCTGTTACGCCTTTCGCCTTTTTTGGCACAGCTTGGCCGGGAAGTCGAGAGCAAAAGGCATAGCTGAAACGGCTACGACACGTAAGCTGCATAAATATAAACGCAACATGGAAACGTGAGAGCTGCAAAACGGAAGCAACTACCTTCTTCTTCTTCTTCTTCTTCTTCTTGGCCAAGTTAAAGTCGTTGGCACAGGCAACTAGACCAACTCGATATCAGACAGTTGAATTCCATCAAGCATGGATATTTTGTATGATTTGAATAATGATCTTTAAAGATCAGTGAAAAGACAAGGAATTATTAATTGTACAACTGAGAGGGAACTTGGGGTAGTAGGGATCACTCTTAAATTTCAGTTCTCAAGCACAATTGCCCCATGCCAAATATGCTCTCCTTCACATCGCTGAATTCGCATAGCTGATTTTCCCCATGGTCCGCGTCTATTTCTGTAGAACCGTAAATGCGAAGTGGCCTGGGGCAGCTGGCTTGTGGAGCTTCCCTTGCGAGAGCCATTCATACGCTACTGTGTTTCCGGCATGCGCATGAAATAATTAAAAATTAAATAATATCAAAATAAAGTTATGCCACGCTAAGACAATATTACAATTTGCGCAAACAGCGGAAACGGAAGTGCAAAAGTAGAGAAAAAAAAAGTCAAATCAATATGAGATATTTCCCCCCGAGGCCAACTCAACAAACAGACAGGCAGGCGGACGGACTGACAGAGAGAGAATGTCAGAGTGACAGACTGCCGGACGGACGGAGTCTTTACACTCCGTACTCGATACGGTCAAACGGAAAGAACGGCTGCCGGAATGGTTCGATGTATGCAAATGCTTCAAGTTTGATTTGCATTCGCAAGCGCCTGACGCCCGGCGCTTGGCGCTTGGCTTGGGGCTAGGCGACAAAACTAAATTCACTTCACCAATTGACATTGCAAACAGATTGCGGTCGTAACTCGCCTCAGACTGCGGCATTTGAATGTATTAACCGTCGCCCAAATATAAAAGACGTGTGACTTGTGTACGTTGGCCTTGATAGACGACGAGATACGCTGTTCAAGTGGGTGCTTGGAATTGTGTGTTTTCTTATTGAAAATCTTACTAAAGCATCACTTAGCTAGGCACCAAATTTAAAGGGAATCATTATGGTAACAACATGAAAACTAATTACGTTTGACTTAGTTTTTATTATTATCCAATAGGGTTCGATATCAACTTAAATTATTATGTATGGATTTATTGAATCAATTGAAAATAATTTATTATCCATCGAGTGTCTTGATTCATAGTATCCGAAATGGTATTTTACTTGGAAATCGTCCAAATACCAACCGAGCTAGGCTGATGCAAACTACCATCAAAGAGATAGAGGAGTATTGGAGAAATCGTAAAACGAATGCAAATGTAACAGTAAATAGTCAAAAAGATATTCAGTTCTAAAATCATTTGAAATATACGTATGCTATGTTTAGTCGTAGATCCATAAGATAGAGAAACGAGATCGAGTCAAAAGTTACAAAAAATGAGAAAATCTTGCAATGCTAATCTATACAGCTGCTTCTTAACATATAATGACATTTTTTAAGTAGTTAAGAGTGACAGAGTTCGAGTAATATACAAAATTATAAGGAAAACTTAAAATTAAATCAATTTAGGTCAAAAATTTCTAAATAGTCTGCAGTCTACTCGATGCATTGCAGCTGTTTGAGATGTCTTTCTGATATCAGACTCCAGTTGTTGTCCACTTACATTCGCAACAATTATTCATAGCTGACCGAATGTTGCCAAAAGTGCCGTTATCCAAATGTGTAATTCGAGCATTCAGGCCCACTTACACCCAATCCATCATTCAATTCAAATGCATGCTGATTCCGAAGCGGAACTGATTATTTATGGCAGTCCGAGCTGCTCCGCCTGCTCATTCATCAATAGGTATTTGGCTGTCAATGGCTAAGAACAGTAAATGGCTCGATTGCAGCTAGGAAACAGAGAGCCGCCTCGATTAATGTCAATGGCAACTCGTCTCGATTTAACTGCTCACGCGCCATAAACTCAAAACTTGGCCTGCTCAGCCCCAGTGGGGGCTCACGATTTATGCGTGCAATGCGCAACCCTTTCAAGAAAACAAAACTCAAGCCGAAAAGTTTCATATTACAGCTCCGCAATGAGCAAAGTGTTCCAAATACATTTCACTCACTCGCAGTATTTCGGCTTTTTCAGCTCCCAATCGCACACACACACATACACACACACACACACACGCGTGTGGGTGTAGTCAAAATATAAGGTCAGCTATTTGTGATTTTCAAATTCTGGGGTGTGCTGAGTGGCTGCTGCACACAGTTTCTATGCCCATTCACAAATTTGAGCGAGCATATTGGCTCTCTGACTCAAGCTGAGGTTTTAGAAATTTCCCCTCAGCTGAAAAGTCTCTCACATTCTCGTCGCTTCTCTTATGAGCAGAGTTTTGCCATGGCTATTGTGCATTAGACAGTCAGTCATACCCGTCTGCAAGCTACTCACTTATTTTTAGCTATCGCCGTGGCCCCGAAATTCAATTCACTTTGCTTATTTTCGGCGTGCGAATGCTGCCCTTCTCTCTCTCTCTCTCTCTCACTCACTCTCTGTGTAACCAGCCAGCGAACGAGCGAGCCCAGACCAGACCAGACCAACAACAATAAAAATGTCGAAAACATAGTAAACATTAACGGGAAAACAATTTTCATAAATCTAGAATTATTACCACGAGCCCAAGCGAGTGCCGCACCAACAGAGACTTCGCTTACCACCAGTGTCCATTGGAGCAACAAATTTTGCGCATGAAAGATGCCCGAGAGTCGATTCTATGTCAAAAGTGAAATATAGACGACTAATAGATGCGCTGCCAAAAGCATTTAACACACTATATCAAACTAAGCAGTGAAGAGTAATAAATGTGGAAATTATTTGGGTGAGGTCTACCCTCCTCCCTTATCAATATTTGTTTATCTACCACAATCGCATATCCTTTCTCCTGATTACAAAAGATGTTCACATCTACAATAGAATGAAATGATAGTAGTAGTGAAAGTTTACAGTGATATCGTGGCATCCATATCACTATAAAGATCCTTTTATAAGCTGCATATAATAAGCAGATAAACGCTATCTATAGAATCACTTATATATCTCTAGACTCTACATGTTGTTCAGTTAATTTTCTGCAGATATCAGGAATATTTTCATATGACTTATATCTCTAAGATCCATCCTTTTACAACTACAATTTAATCATATATGCCAGTTGTATATGAATAGTCTTCCGTATGTTAAGGTAAGAAACATTAAATACGTTTCAGATCTAATACTAATTCTTTTCAGGTGTAGTCCCAAAGGCAAGTTAGCTCCACATAGTGTCTTCGATCTTCCGATCCTCGCCCATAAATCAACTTCAATCTTCCACAATTCATGGGAATTCCACCGTCCCATCTGCTATCCAAAGCAACTCTAGAAAGCTATTTCCTTAATATATACTTAATATAACATAGTTTTTTATCCACCGAATGAATGTCCCTTTACTATAAAAACTGCTCAGACTTAATATATTAAGTGTTCTCCATATTTAATTATTTTGATAAGAAAGTACTACGTCTATAGAGTCTTATGAAATCGTTGCCAATTGTCAAGTCTGTGATCCCCCTATGCGAATAACTTTTGCGTCTACAAACAGCTAAAAAGGAAAAAAAAAAAAAAAACATATTTACAACGCATTTAACAAACGATATTTGTTTCATATGCACAAGCTGTTTTGGGGTTGCTTCTAGATAAGTTCGCGGCAAGGGTCGATTCAATATGTATGTATAATTTTTGGAGGATTTGGCAAACATGCTGCCGTTGCTGCTGCTTCTGCTGCTGCTGCTGCTTCTATTGGTGCTGCTGGACTGGGACTAAGCCAGCACATAAGTCACATAAATCACGCTTTGTGCCCGGCTGCAAGGCGATGGGGATGCGCCCCAGTTCGCCGTTCGTCGTCGTCGTCGTCGTCGTCGTTCGCTTTGCACATTGTCTTTTAATTCAATTTTGTGCAATCGGCTTTGGCTTCTTTGAAGTCCACTCAAATTTCAATAATTCCCTTTGCAACTAATATTCAAACAAATTAAAAAGGGAAATAAAGGGGCGAAGCATGAAGGCAAGTGGAAATCATAGAGCCGGCGCCCAGAGTGTCGATTGGCTAAAGACATCAGCAGTCGCTGGAAAAGTCGGAAAGAGTCTTTTGTCAGTCCACAGCAGCCGAGTGAATGCCACTTGAAAGTTTGAGTGCTTATAGACACACTTTTGAATGACTTATCAAAATCTTAAGCTGTCAACAATGCCAGACACAAAGCACGCAAACACACACACACATACATGCAAGACTACGGTGAAATTTGTTAGAGCAAAAGTGTGAAAAAATAAATATTTATATATAAATTTTTTTTCCAGGCGAGGATTAAATGTACTCAAGCCTGTGTGTGGCTTCAGCACGTATGCTCAAGTGATAAAAGTACGGTAGCTCAAACTAAAAACAGATGAACAGATACTTGAGAGCTTTGTTGCTTCCAAACAGGATTGCCAAGGCGTAAACCAATGCCTTGACAATGAAAGGAGTGAGCGAGCTGGAAAATCTTAACCTAAATTTAGAGACTGTAGCAATTAAAACATTCGATTACATGCCCAAAAGAAACTTGGAATATCGATAATTATCGATGTTTTATGGAAACAAATTTTGTTTTTTTTTTTTTTTTTTTTTTTAAAGCTACCCATATATACAATTCCCTAGCTCTTCGAGGATGGCCAGACGTATCGACAGACGGAAGAACACATAGACAGAAGCATCGAAAGATGGACGGACGGACATACGGGCTGATGAACGAAAAGACGAGCAAACGGATCGACAGAGGGACATAAAGACGAACAGATGAGAGAGTTGACAGAAGAACGGAATAACAGACAGACGGAAGGATGCACAGAATGACGAACGGATAGCTAGGTTAGCGGAAGAATGGCTAAACAGACTAGATTACCAATAATAATATAGATACTCAATCTCCCTCAAACTCTCACTTATTTATCAGTTAAAATGAATTTGTCCTGATCCCTAGTATGCATCGGGGCATACCAATGCCTGGCCTTATTCTTGTATTTCTCACACATGCACGATCCGTTCAACTCGCCCACTCCCAGCACCCGTTAAAGTAATTCAACTCAATCGAGAGACAGTTTGAAAATAAGCCCTGCACAGCTCCACACATGCCCTTAAACAGAGCATTCATCAAATTAGACCCATTCACACTGTCAGCTGTCTGGTTGACGGTGCTGCAGTTGACAAATCTTTCATCTCAGCTCATCTGCCAGCCGCACTACATAGCACAAATGCTTCCGGATTTGCATATGCAAATCAGCGTCTTTTGTAGTTCATTAATTTTGAACTTTCCGCAAAGTAGCCCTTCACCTGCACGTGTGCCAAGCGATTCAATCCGCCTCCATTATCCATCCATTTAGGCTTATGTGAGGAGAAAAATCACACAGCTCCTGGCGGTTTGTTCACAATGTGTTTTGCAATCAACTAAACAAACAAGTGCGAATGTTTCTGGCACGTATTAACAATATACAATACATGTGGGAGCATGACATTTTTTCATGCCGTTCTACCTCGCTAATTTTCAGCATTGTTATGCATATCTGAAATCGACAGGGAAGCAGGTATAGGAAGTGGTATGGGTGCCCATATGAGACATGTATGTATGGGATATGGTATTATCTACAAAGAATAGTGAACTGTCATAGGCCTTTCTAAGCGAAAGTGGGAACAAAATAAATGAATTAATATTCAAAGTGATGAGAGTGGCGTGAGTACTTAAATCTAAACATGTAAGAATACACTTTGATAGTAAGATTATAATAAATGTTGAAAACTGAAATATACATTTATCTAAAAATATTTGTTATAGATCCTAAGATTTATAATATAATCTAGGCAGGAAAAGTTATCGATGATCTCAAACTTGACAGCGCCCTGAAACATTCCCAGCTCAACCATTTCATACACATAGTCAGAGAAATAACAGCATGGAATCCGCCCAATCATTCCGGACAAACCTATTGATATATGTACGATCAGAAGAACAGGTTGAGTGAAGGAAGATACTTGGTTGAACGGATAAAGAGACATATAAACATAGTAACTGACAAAAAGAAAGGAATGGAGGCATGAAAGAACGAAGAGGCAAGTTAGAACGGGCGGATTGATAGATGAACAAAGTAACGAGCCTATAAAAGGGAAAGTAGGGAATGATGGATGGATAGACAGCCGGACAAGCAAATATACGATTCGCTTCATAGATAGATGGATGGACAGACAAAGTTAGGAATGGAGGCATGGCCGGATGAATGAGTAGACATATGATCGACAGAAGCAAAACGAGAGTACAGTACAGTACACCCCTACAGTACAGTAGTAGATAGACAGTGAATATACTATATCAACTCTCTCTCTCTCTCTCTCTCCCCTTTGTCGGCTAAAGTTTAAAGAACTCTTATATAGTAGCAGGCTAGCTGAAATACCTCAATGGAAAAGTTATTTGAAATCGATGTCAAATTCAAAATTGTTGGGATACAAGCCCGAGGCAGTATTATGAGAGTGACATGCAAATCAATTCTACGGAAATGGACGAATCAACGTGGCAGCAATTGGCGAGTAGCGAAAGAACGTCTCCATGCCCTCAAGTTTTATATGCTACTAATTACAGCCGATTGCCTGAATTGGCCTAGAAGCCTCATAGAGGCAAGCAGCGATGCGGGCAACCGCCAAGAGGAGCCACTGCCAAGGAGGAGGGGCAAGAGGGCGAACATGCTTTTACAGAATTGGAAAAGCTTGCTATCGCTGAGTGCAGAGGCTAGTCACGACTCAAGCCATTTCCGTTTCCGGTCTCTGACAATACGGGACTACGAGAATCAGCTGCGATCGCACTCGACGCACAAGAAGATATTTTGCTACTTTGCCACAATCAAGGTGAGGAGTGACGCCGGCAAATGGATTGTCTATATGACGCCCAAGGACTTTGTGCGCTCGATGTCGCCCAGCTGGATGCAGCCGGAAGGCTTGGGCCTCAACAACTTCTTCAAAATGCATAAGGACTCTATGCAGAAGCTCGTTATCCGGGGCGTATCCAGGGACAGCATATTCTACAAGCTGCGGCCCGATGGCATGCTCACGTACTCGGACTTCCTGTACCTGCTGCAGCTGGTGGTGCTGTCCGAACGGTATTTCGAGATGGGCTTCGAGTTGCTCGACAGCGAGGGCAAGCAGATGCTCGACAAGAACGATATGAGCCTCCTGCTGTTTGGCGCTTCGGACGGCCGCATGAAGATCAAAACTTCTGCGAAGCGTTATTTGTTCGGTCCCGATCTCGACCAGAAGCTGAGCCTGGACAGCCTTCTCAGGTTCAAGCGGCAGCTGTTCCACGACATCATTCAGATCGAGTTCAATACGCTGAAACGGAAGCCGAGGAAAACGCAAGGCGAAATGACAGATGAATCGGCGAGCAGGATAAGCGAGATGCGCTTCGCCAACTTGTTGCTCGCATACGCCAGGATTCCCGGACATCGGAAGAAGGAGATACTGCAGCGCACCTATGCGAGGTACAAGGACAACCGGCGTGGGGTCACGCTCGAGGAGTTCATGTCCTTCTTCAAGTTCATTCAGCACCTGCCGGTCATTCAGACGGCACTCAGCTACCACATCCTAGCCGGCGCGGGCGTCTCCCGCAGGACATTCAAGCACATTTCGGATGTCATCGTGGGAGTGCCTCTCTCCGCGCACATCATCGATATCATTTTCACCGTGTTCGTCGATGAGCTGACCGGCTTCTTGAACTGCACCGACTTCATCGATATGGCGCGACAGCGCATCTCCCGCTGCACAAGGAAGTCCTTTAAGCTGGCGCGAGTGTTCAAGCATATCTACAGGTGTGCAGAGAAAACGTTATTCAGGTACTCCCAGTCCTAGAAATACCGTTGATGCAAGCCGAAATGCAATTTGCGCTCAAAACTCTCAAAGCCGAGGCAGCCGCAGACAATGTAAAGTGCGCTCTCTTTCTCTCCCTTTCTCTCCCTTTCTCTCCCTTTCTCTGTCTGTCTCTCTGATTCGATGCACTTTGCGAGCTGTTCACTTAACTCCTTTGAGTACAAACGCTTTTAGCTGAAAGAAATCTCAGCTGAAAGCCACTAACCGCAATGGAAGGAGACTTAGCCACGCCTCCTACCTACTCCCACATACATGTTTCCATTTAAGACAGAGGAGAATGTAATTTGCTTTGCTTTCAGCGCTGCAAACCAAAGCAAACTTTTCCAAATCTTGCAAATTCACGTTGTCTCAGCACTTGAAATTATATGAGTATGTCGGAAACAATATTTGTATATACAATATGTTCGGTTCTATTAGAGACATAAGCAAAGCCAATCAGTCTTAATATGCCATATATATTACTTAATGAAAATTTCTTGATTCTGTGTTTAAGTGCAAAGCAGCAAAGTCGAGAAAATATAGTGGAAGGTGCTTGAATTTATATGCATATATAAACGAGGTACGTTCCACAATAATCGAGATTGGGCTAAAATAAAAACGACAGAACCTTTGTGCTGTGACACTTCTGTTTATTTCTTTCAAATATTCCGTTGCCGCCTCGATATACTACGAAACAGTGTTTTGGTTTGTTGCGCGTCCTTGAATGTCCTTCAGGATGTCCATGGATGGCCTCGACGGACGCAAAATCTTTTCCTTTTATCGCCAAATGCAATTTTTACGAATAGCAGGAGTCATACGGCGCCATATCGAGTATCATTTACATAGATCCTTCATCGAGTACACGAGCTGAATCGGTAAGGATGTGTTGAGCTGTTTACCTGATCGTTTGCCTATCCTTTTAAGCGATATCTCTCTTCTCTGTGAAAACGGACATTATGAATAGGGTTTTATGTTAATATTAGAAGACTTTAAGTGATAGAGTCATTGAATTCGCTGTTTAAGTTTTTGTCATGAATAGCTTGTCTACAGCCCTGCATTTACTCCAAAATACACGTAGTTTTCGTAGTGGAGGCTTAATATTTAGTACACTGACACTTTCCCATATCATCATTCAGCTCTGAAAATGCCACTCGGATCGTTCATCTAGGACCCAAGGTCTCTTAGCTCAGAGACCGGCACACACAATAGCACAGTTAGCTCTGCACTTACATACGCTTGTGTGTGTGTATATGTATGTATTTATAGAAAATGCCTAGCATGACTGTGAGTTTAGCTCCGTACTGAGCTCAGAATATCTGACAGTCGTGAAGCTCCTCCTCCTCTCACTTTTTCTCTCACTTGTCTCACTTACATTCGAGTTTAGTTCTTCGCAAGCCGAAACTTTTAACCGCCCTGAAAAAAGCCACAAAATAAAATAAAATAAAATGAAATAAAAGGGAACGAATTGAAAATCAATTAAAAGCGCAATGCAATAAACAAAATCTCCCAGCCATGAGCAGAGAAATGTTTTTCTGTCTGCGTTTGGCTTCGGGTTTAAAGACAAATGATAGAAGACGAAATTCTTGCTGGACAGCATTTCTATTTTATTCTTGTTATGCTAAATAAATGTGAGCCGAAAATATGTATTCAGTAAACTGCATAAAGTGCTCAATGGGATCTCCCCACAGGCAAAATAAATAGAAATTTACCAATTTAGTGAATGAGGTAAACAGCAGTTGGGTAAGTCCTTGACATATGTAAAGTAGAATACATTTTGAGCTGGACCAGGCGAGCTGTGAGCCTATTTACGGAAGACAATTTCCGAATATTTACTGTGCTCTTAATATACTGAAAATGTGTGGAACTCAAGTTCCCAAATATATTTATCTAAATACTAAATATATTTTAATAAATATTGAATCAAAGTCTATAGCAGGTGAATAGCCGAAATATAAAGAGACCAAGCTAGAGTGATATTATTTGCAATAATATTTCAGCAGATGCTTAACCATATCTATAAGCTTAGAGTGGTAAAATAATATGATTTGCCATTTGATGATTCATTATTATGTATTTTTGATATATTGTATATTATATACATATACCGTAGACGAGTTTTCTGACCAGAAAGCTTGACTTCCGAGATGGTTTACACTTTGATTTTGAATCTTACGTATTTCACCTGGCAATTCCTAAGCAATTGTTGCCCTATATACTATAGGCTATAGAAACGACGTTATCCCAGAACTTGTTAAGAACGAAGAAACAGACGAAAGTCAGTAAGCTAACCAGGGCAGTCGGAATTTGAGACTGAATAGCCTTTGACGATGTTATATACAGCAAACGCTTATATAATTTCTCGATAACTTGCCCTCTGTCTCTCTCTCTCTCTCTCTCTTTATCTGTCTGTCTTTCTCTCTCTCTCTCTCTCTCACCCTCTCTATATCTCTCTGCCTGTCTCTCTCTCTCTCCCTCTCTCTCTCTTCCTCTCTATCTCTCTCTGTCTGTCTCTCTCTCTCTCTCCCTCTCTCTCTTTTTGAAGTTATTGGGGCTTGCTACAAACAAGCATCGTATAATTGCGAAGAAACGGAAGAAACAACACCTTCTCATAGTGAAGCTCACGTCTAACCGTTGTACATGTGTATATGTGTATATATGTGACTTCAAGTATATAAGAAGAATAAGTAGAATGATTAGAATATCAGCTCTATGCAGGATTCACAGTATCGCATAGTCGAGCATTATCTATCGACTAGACTCTTACCTGTCCCAAGTTCTATTTGTAAATATGAAAAACTAAATTTTTGATTACAATTTAGAGCTACAATTAGAACTATTTCGTGTTCAATCAACTTTTAGGCCATGAATGAATGGACGCTCCATGCGGCTTACCTGCATATGAAATGTTCACCTGTTCACATATTTCGTCTGCTCTGCTCGGTCAGAGCAATAAAGATGCAATTCGAGTGTGAAAAGTGCAGCAAATTTATGCACACAATTGTTGGCCGAGAGGAGAAGAAGAAGCAGCGCCAGAGGAGTACACATACGTAGGCTGTTTAAGCCATTTTTTGTGTTAGATATTCAAGTTTTATAAATTATGAAATTTTATGGCTTTTGAGGGCAGAGCAAAATATTATTTCTCACACGTCTATGGCGAAGCATATTTTCGTGCATTTGCGCAGTTTGTATGGCTACGCTTGCCACGCCTACTGGCCAAAGCCGAGACTTAGGTTGGTCTGCACTTAAACATAATTTACATGAATTTGGGTTGCCCGAAAATGTTCAGCTATCAAGGTTGAAAGTTGGCCAGAACCAGAGCCAGAGCCAGAGTCAGAGTAGGGCAGGAGCATGAGCAGGAGCACGAGCAGGAGCAGGAGTCGTTGGTAGAGCGCTTATCTGAGTTATGAATATGCAGGTGCTTATCGCGTGTCTGTGTGTGCGAGTGTGTGTGTGTCTGAGTGTGTGTAAGTGAACATAAGTGCGCTAGCCAAGCGAAGTTTGCACAAGATTTAAACACCTGCAAATTTTATTTATCATTTAAGTATTTTTGGGGCTGTTAGCCAAGGCAAAAGCGCAACTGTTTGGCTTAAACGCTAGCTAAAAAGTGCTTAAAGAGAGCCTGCTTTGGCCTGATGGAGACAAATGAGCCCAGGTCGAGCTCCTCATGCAGCCAACTCATATGACCCCAATTAAGAATGTCAAGTAGAGACCTGCGCGTCGTCTAAGCCTTCTTATCAATTTCGAGGCCAACAAATCCTACATTGATTCCCATTATCTGAGCCGTTTGTTGCCCCTAATGCAAGATAATAAAAAGCGGAAGTATCTGCTCTCTCTGCTCTCAACTCAATTACCAGCTTAAACTTTGTCGAGCATGAAAATATACACATATATAAATATATAGATATGTATGTATGTGTTGTGACCTCTTTTATTGAGTTTCATAAAACGTGCCTCAAATTTCAAGTGACAATCAAAAGGGCAGCACACTCTCTCTCTCTCTTTCTCAGTAAACTCATAAGCAATAAATATTTAGTACAAATATCGTTATGATGTAACCATAAAGAGTAATTGATAGCACTGTACAACAGAAATGTAACATTTTGTTTTGCACGGAAATATGAACTGATTCTTAATCGGGTTTTCTCTTTTAGACCTTTCAAAACTTAAACTAAACAATTTTTTTTTTGGTCTTCTTAAATAAATATTATATGTAATTGAACAGCTACTGTTAAATGACTGTTGTACGATTTTTATACGACTAATATGCAATAATTGAAAGTGCTGGATTTCAATTTACTTAAATTGCTTTCAGATTCGACAACTACAATCATATGAATCAACTCTCAACTCTTGCTGCCTAGTGTAATTCGAATAATTTAAAATGTTTTTGTTGATAATAAAATTTATATATATATATTTATATATACACATATTTAAATACTCTGCATATTTAATAAGCCGTCTAGTAAGCATGAGCAAAAAATATGTTTAATGCATATTAATTCCGCTTTATAATTAATTTACTTATTGCATTATGCAAATTAATCAAATGTAAATAATCAAATTAATAAATCGATTGATTTAATGAGCTAAATAGTAAAAATAAAATATATTTATATACAAAACATAATTGCAGCACTGATTGATCTGAATGTGAATATAAAAAGTATATACTCTACGTATGATACATGTATTTCATGTTAAGGCATTTGCTATCTTTCATACGGTGCTTTTCTTATATGGCAGCCGATTGCTTCTCTTCGTCCAATGACAATCAGAACAAGCATGTCCGAATAGCCTAAGAGGCCATCTCGCTCGCACTCAGCAAGAATAAGGCCTGCGTTCAGCAACAACTATCTTTGTCTCTTTCTCACACACGTGCAGCTAAGACGCAAACTCACTTGGATGACATTTTTACATCAACTCTATGCAAGCTCACCAATACTTTTGCAATATTAAGAGCCAATCATAAATTGGGACACATGCAAAACAAACTGTGTTATTGATCTCACAGTATCACTTGATAATTACCACAGATACTACCTATACTATAAATAAAATAAATAAAATATATTTATTACCTCTGAATACTTATATATTATACATATATGTATATATGTCTGTTTATTTATTTATAGATATAAATCATCATTGTCAACGTATGCTGAATTTTTCGATGCATGTTGGCAATTTTTGAAATAATTAAAAATGCATTTTTAATTATAGATTTTTCGCTCACGCGCAAGTCGAAATGAATTTGTGGCCAGGCAAATAATTGAGCAAATTTATTAAATGAAATGGAAAATATATTATTTCCGCAGAAAAATCGCACGCAATATATTGTCAAACATATATATTTGACAATAATTGTGATTGAGGCACTCGAAACGCCGTTGACTTTCCGACTCGAATCCGAAATTCGAAATTCGAAATTTATCTCAAATGAACCGCAGTTCTTGATGCAATTAAATAAATTCGTTCCACAAACAAACCAAAGCTTGATACAATTTTAATGAAGCCAAGCGAATTACAAACCAATATAAACGAACCTATTTGCTGGCATCAATTGGTAAATGCATAATTGATGAGCTCAAACCGAAACGGAAAGTTTATTTTAGGACTGAAAGAGGAAGCAAAAAGTAAATTTCACGAATTTGCCGACTTTAACAAAGATCTGAGCGAATGATTAATGCTGTAAAATAAAAAATGTGTCAAGCGATTAAAAGCGACGCGTTTTGTATACGCCTATCATTTATCAAATACAACGCAAACACGTGCCAAAATCGAAAATGGCTCCGAATCCAGCTTTATTTGCCCGTGGGCTAAGCCCCGGATGTGTGATAATGCACAGCAGAAGGCGTTCGCCACGCTATCTCACTCGCACACTCTGCCTATCTCGTTCCCTCTCTCTCTCTCTCTCTGATTCACTCTCTTTCACACTCTTCCTTTCTCTGCCATATATGTTTTGGTGTTACCTATGTCAGCCCCTTGTCGCACATGGTTGCCTTCTGATTCGACTGACCTCGAAATGAACACAAAAAACACAGGTGAAATTTGTCTAGGAGCCACTCCACGACTACAAAATACCCTGAATTTTCTTTTAATTTGCTAGATTTCTTATAAATATATCTCCATATATTTAAAGTCTCTAGCGCTTGTAGTTCTAGAGATCGATGCATGCAAAGAGGACGACCCAGACGGATTCGTGCCTTCCTCGACGCATCTGCTCTGCTAAATCAATCCATATTCCTTATGAATTCTAACCCACTCTCTTTCACCTGTCTCAAGTATTTCGTCTACCCCTTCTTACCCCATACGCACTGCGTATAGGGCATATAAAAATGAGATCTACTGACGCACCCTAGTGGCCCCTTCCAATACACTTACCCGCACTCTCGCATGCACGGGTCATATGAAAAATGAAAGGCAAACTATGTATACAATAAATAAAGCCAGTGACTGTATCCGTGTTGCCATCGCTTTTCATTTTTTTGTGGCTGCGCTCGAACGACTGGCTGACTGGCTGACTGGCTGACTGGCTGACTGGCACATGTCAATCAGAGAACAGAGACATAATCTCTGCTTGACATGAACTTAAAAGTATTATGACAAATATTTCGCAATCTGTGCGCGCTGCTCTCTGGCTCTGAATTCACGCTACTGTATCAATTTTGACTGCCATTGCAAAGGGTTACCCCGACTACGCCGTAAAGGATGCTACTGAAGTAGAGCTTTGCTAGCTATGGAATAGATACCAAGACTTTTCGATACTGCTGATATAAAAATATGCATAAAAGCTAGAAGAAGGCGTGACAGAGGCCATCGATTATAAAAGTATTATATCGATTATAAAAGTATTAATCAACGTGATAAGGTTTAGCAGTTTGTCCATTTATCCTTCGCATATCCATCCGTTCCTCTGTGTGCTTAATTTTTCTTTCTTTTTCTTTTTTATCATCTGTTCTTGTCTACATCTAATCATTACCTGATCTCTAAAAGTATTAGAAACTTAATTTTACTAGTATTTCTTCCAACTGCGTGCATTGAAAATCATCGATAAGATTTGCATATACATAATGCCGATAAGTTTAACATCTTATGCAGCAATCGATTAATATTAATAATAAGCAGATCATCTGAAAACGTATGCTGCATGTTCTCAAACAATACAGTATATACAGAGAACAAGTATTCCTTCGTTTACAGTAATCGACTAATATCGATATTGAGTTTTACATTCCTTCTCTGAGTTCGATGTATCGAATTCAGTGTGTAAAATACCAGTATGTATAACAGTATATACTTATGAGTTCTGTAGTCTATCGAAGCTATCAACTTCATGCGAGTTCATTTGCCTCGCACATGCAGGGTATCTCCCACTTCGTTACGCTCATCTAGCAAACTTTAGTTCGTAGGGAAATCAGCTCGCTCTATTAGCTTCATATGAGCATAAGTGAGGGCATCATATCATGGGCATGCTCTCTCGCCTACGAATCTGATGCCATCTATATGTGGAGGGGCCATGCTGTGCTGGCTGCTGCTGCTCCATTGTTGTTCGGCCTGCGTCCTGCATTGTTGTGACTTTGCCTGGACCAATCCGTTCCGGTTAAATAAAAATCATTTCATTGCAAATGTTCTGTGTTTGACATGACCTTATTGTAGCCATAGCCATAGCTGTGGCCATAGCTGTAGCTGTTGCACTGCCTGCACAATACTTATCTAAAGGGCCACGCCCACGCTCACAGGAACCTATGTTCGCCCACAGGTAAGTGACGCATATCGCCTTTATTTCATGTTCTTCGTTTTTTCTCTCTTATTTTTATTTGAGTGTGCGCCGGACATGCCGTAAATCAATTTTTTATTTATTATTTTATGAGCTGAAATCGCTTTGGATTCATTTTGTTCATTTTTTGCCTTTTGGTTTTTCATTTTACTCACTTAAGTTCGCATCGTTTGCATGCGTTGGCTGTTAACCGATTTAATTTACTGTGTCGCCCGTCCACGCCCACAGCGCCGACCGTCGGACCATCGCAGCATCGCAGCATCCCAGCATCGAAGCATCCCAGCATCCCAGCACGCTTATCGCTTAATTGAGAATGTTTGCCCGGCAGTGGACGACATGGCACGTAATTTTGTGGTCATTACAACGAACGCCAGCAGCCGCAAAGCAAATAAATATGAAATATATTTCGTTAATGAATGTATTTCCGCCGAAGCTCAACGGGCAGGCCCCAGCCACGGAAACTATAATGCATATGTGAAAAACCCAAATGTCAATGGGCCCTTTGTCCGTGCTTAAGCATACATCTTGTTTACCTGAGCACATATTGTGCTCGTAGCTGAGGCTCCCTTTCAGCCAGCTGCATTTGGGTCAGAGCGCGCCAAGGCGGCACTTGACTGGAAAATATTTCACGTGTATTTACAGGTAAATTTGTGTTAACACGCTCGACTGCCATGTTGATTGTTTGTTTGTTTGACAGTCGGTGCTGCTGATTTGTGTTGTGGCACACACTAACCAAATTTGCATATTAATTAAAAATTAACGAGACTCAATGGAAGAGAAACAACAAGAAGTGAGAGCTCAAAGTAAAGAGTGCACGACTTGGATATACCCTGAAAAGTCAGCGAAGACTGATACTAAAAGAGAAGACTAAAGTATAAAGTAACCGAAAGCTTTCTTAAGCTTAAGCTAAACCACTATGAGTCATAGCTCGATTTAACTCAGACTCTAGTTGTACGATCTTAGTGAAAACTTGAGGGCTGAAGAATGGTAATTAGATGTATGTGTATGCCAGAACTCAAGAATATACTAGTCGAACTACCAATTTTATTCCTCATTTCTCATTTCAAATTAAGTTGATGCATCGAATTCTTATCGATTATAGGCGAATGCTATGATTTATCGGAAAAAGGTAAATGAAGTATGTGGCTTTGTATATATGAGAATCTATATTGTAAATTTCAAGTCTCTACGTTTCATAGTTCTCGAGATCAAGTCGACGAAGATAGACAAACAAGACCAGCTCTGGCTTGGCTTTGTTTCACCTTGCGCTGCCCGTTACATAAATTGGACTCGAGTTCTGATATTCTCTCTGTACATTAGCAATCAAGTCAAGGTATAAAAAGCATCAAAGCCAAACATGCGAAAGCCACAAAACCATTTTCCCACACACAGAGAGGCACGCACGAATGGGCCATTCGATATGGTTAAGCTGTTGAGGGCTGCTGCTGAAATTGAAGCGTAAACTTGCCAAAGGACCTTCGATAAATGATTATTAATTATGTAAACACTCGTTATTTTCATAACGACAAAACAACAACAAAACATTTAAAATTCATGCCCTCCACATGCTGGCCATGTGATTTGTGAAGTTTTAATTGCTTGGAAACTTTGTGTAATACTTTAGGCAAACGCATGTCGCATTGTTGCCGCCTCACTGGCTGTCTGTGAAAAAGTTGAGCAAATCCAATTTGCAGAAGCCTGAGAGAGACAGTTAGAGAGAGAGAGGGATAGAGTGAGAGGGTGAATGGGGGTAGGGTGAGCGAGAAATATGGGTAACGCATGTGGTTTTGGTTTTTGCACTGCGCAAAGTCAATCGAAACTTGAGGCGGGCACGAGTCAATTGGATAGAAAACTAAAATCATCCTAAGTGCACGTTGCAATCAACTAAAACTGACTATGAAAAACTAATAAAATGTTCAGCAACGAAAATTTGCCAATGCCAAACCGCAAATGTCTGGCAATTGATACGAAAAATTTAATAAACCCTCACTCAGCCACCATCTCTCTCTCTCTCTCCCTCTCTCTCCCTCTCTCCCGCTCTCTCGCTCACTGTGTCTGTCTCTGCTCATACGAGTTAAGTAATTTGTGGGCTCATGCACAATTTGTGGAAGCAAAAACTGAAATTAGAGCAAAGTGCAAGACAGACTGAGCTCCAGGGGTAGCCAAATCCAAAGGTTGCCCCAGAGCTGAGGCTGATTCAAGAGATATTTCCCATAAAGAAATATGAGGCATTCGTGGTCGGATTCCTGCAGTGCTCGCTCGGCATTTAGTTTCCATAGTTGTTAGTGGCATAGCCTCAATTCAAAAGCAGGCAGAACTAATTACTCGACTAATATTTGCTTAAGTACGAGGCATTTGGCCCCGCTGACCAGACCACATAAATTCCGTCTTGGCTCTCATTAGAGAGCCGCTGCAGCTGCTCGCACGCACACACACACACATATACAGGGACACATGAACTGATGATAAACGGAGCTTGGAGTATGCCAAGTGAAGGGGCGAGGCGCTTAATAGGCCACACACACATGCAGAACTAACAAATACATGACTAGGCTCAAAGCACGACATGTGTGTGTGGCTCCACTGTACAGTGAGCATTAATACTGATAGATAGTTAGACAATGCAGCAGCAGCAATTAGCGTTGGCATTTTTGTCCAGCTTGGCCAAAAACTAAAGCTGGCTAGACAACTAGACAACTCAAATGAATATTTCAGCAAAACACGGAGCAGCAGCAGCAGGAGAAGAAAAGAAATATTTTGTGCAAATCATTTTGTTGCCAGAGAAAGATAAATATTAATAACTCAGATGGAACTGGTCAGAGCTCAGATAGAGAGAGAGAGAGAGAGAGAGAGAGAGAGAGAGAGAGAGAAGATAAAAAAAGCAGAGCTGAACAGAAAAAAGGTGAAGGCTAAGCTGATCCCCATCAACGAGCTGCAGTCACAGCAGTTTTCTGTATGCAGCTCAGTTCGCAGTGCAAACAAAAACCGGGTCGATGCTGTCACTGGGCAAACTGAGCCGAGAGCTGAGCTGAGAGTCCCAGCGAGGGCGCAAGAGAGGGGGAGAGAGAGCCAAAGCCTTTTAAATAATAACAGCAGAGTGCGGTAGATATACACACACATATATATATATATATATGTATGTATGTATGTACAGTTGAGTAAGGGCAAGACAAGTGAATAGTCGAATGGCTCTGTTGTTGATGACAATACGGCAATGAATGAAAAGCAATGAAAGGCAAAACAAAGTGAGCGCCAAATAGCCCCGGCGCATAATAAAGTATGGCCAAGGCTAAGCCGAGAGGTGAGCTGGGCGAGAGAAACTGTTTTATATTATGTGAGTGGGTGAGCGGGTGAGCGGGTGAGCGGGGGAGTAGGGCGGCAGAGGTGGGGCTAGCCTTAGGTAGCTGGCTAACTGTATCTGTATGCAGAGCCACACAGTAACCGCCTAAACGGTCCGGCTTCACTGAATATTAAAATTCATACGCCATGTTGTACGGTCAAATCACTTTCAGACTATGGCCAACAACGGCCACGACAACGGCAACGGCAACGGCAACGACAGCTACGACGATTTGAGTTTCTGGCAAACAGCAGCAAGCAACGGCAGCGGCAGCAGGAGTAGCAGCAGCAGGCAGCAGCAGCAGTAGCATATTTTACATAGGGCCGAACGAATACAGCTGCACAGAAACAATTGCACAATTTATGTGGCATTTAGCATTTGCACATCATTCAAGTCCGGCCCAACCCACTCGGCCCTGCTCGGTCACCTAATGCCTGCTGGCAAACTAACATGCCTCGTGCACCTCCCCAGCCCCGGTTGGCCCCAGTGTTGCCATGAAACGAGCCGTTAAGCATTAAAAAAGAAAATACCACTAAGACTGGCATAGACGAGGGCGTGCATGACTAAAACATACCTGGTACAGAGTAATAAACGTTTCTTCTGTGCAAGCTGAGAACGAGGACGGTCGCATTGCTCCCTTTAGCTTTATGTAGCCACTGCGCTTTCCCAGACCCATGCTAGAAGTTGTAGATGCTGCAGATATACGATCTTAAGTCTATTTTAATCGTAGAAATACAACAATTCAAAAGACTGTTACTTAAGGTAACTTTTCATTAGAAATTATCAAATATTCTAATTTGTATCTCAATTAATTTTATCAAAATTATAAACTTATCCTCTTCATATATGAAATATCAGAGAGATGACTCTAGCTCGATCCGCTCAGCTCTTTAAATGCGGATATAGTGCCTGGACTCTACCAACTTGTCTCTCTACTCTTCTTTTAACTCTTACTCCTTCTGTGGAATAGCAAAATAAAGAATTGAATTATCATAAAATCACACGTCTATGATATGATCTATACCCAAATTAAAGAGAAGTTTGCATAGAGCCAACCTATTCATAGAATCTCCTGCATCAGACTCTATCACTACGATAGAGTTTATCCCTTCATTGGGTCCCTTGACCCAATGACGTTTTCACTTCAAAGAAATTACTCCTATCTCCTACCTACATATGAACCATGCCAAGATAAGGAGTCAACCGCTTTAACAAATTAGAGATTAGACTTTATAGAGTCCCTAACTTTATAGAGTCTCTTACCCATTACATCCTTGTGAATACCAAAGATTTCGCAGAGTTTATCACTTCATAGAGTCTTCTGTCCAATAGGTTCATATGAGAAAATTCACATTACAAATCAGGCTTTAAAGTCTTTGAAGTCGTATGTCGATAAGCTAAATATGATCTATGTAATATTGAAGTGAAGATGATATAGACTTCTTTCGATCCCCTTACCCGGCATATGAGCTCTACCAACTGAAGGAAATCACTCCATAGACCCTATCACGTTATAGATTCCCCTGTCTATATATGACCCATGTGCTCTACCAAAACACCCGACTGAAAGCCCTTTCCCAGCGATTCATGATGAGTGTGCAGGTCAGACACTCACTACAATTCATTTTCGAGCCGTTCTCAACACATGGTCGACAGCAAACTAACCTGCAAAAATATTACAAATTCAAAATGCTAAATGTGCATTTAACTTATGTATTTATGTAAATCCCTCGAAATTATTTTACCCAGCAGTCCCCTGTACACACACACACACACACATACACAAAGGCAAGCAACTCCAAGGACCAAGCCCTGCCCGTCACACGGCAGGTTACAAAACAAACTGACGTCATTTAAATATACATATTTTCGAGGCTCTATGTGTTTAGTAATACTTTTTTTGTTGTCCTGCTTCTGTTGCTGTTTCTGTTTCTGTTAGCTGTCCTCGGTCGACAGCTCTGTCAATTGTCAGCATTTCAGATTGATGGCATAAGCCGTCCCTCCGTCCGTTCGTCCGTTCGTCCTGCTGCCAGCTCCTGCGGCCAACTCTGGTCAATTTCCTATGCCAGTTTTTATATGATTTTTGCATTAGTTTGCAATATTTCAGCTTTTGTTACATTTTCAATTCATAACTGTGAAGCCGATTCGATTCTGCATATTTCACACACTCGGCCATTAAATTTGCACAATATGTGAGCCAGACTCCCGCCCTGCCCCAGATACGTGCATATTTAAATAGGCGGCTAGCGTGCTCGACTTCACTTCCATCATCATTTATTTACTGCCGAGCATCAAATAATTTAAGATAATGCAGTTAGACCAAGGTGCCAAATCCGATTTGGCCACACTGTCTTTGGCTTATAGTTGCATGCGAAGAGCATGTAAGACTCTCAAATGGAACTTCAATGCAAACAAACTTGCATAAATGCATGCATGATGTGTGGCACAGGGAGTGAGTGAGAGGGAGAGAATGAGAGAGGGCGAGCAAAGGCAGCTGAAGACTTTAAGCTTAAATTTACCTTTCATAGAGTTGCACTCTAATATGAAACACTGGCCAGCAAAGTTGAGTAGCGACTAGGCAAGGCATATGAAACGGCAGCTGAAAGGGGTCAAAGGGAACTTTCTTAGCCCGCCGCAGCTCTGATTCGAGCCTCATCATGCTGTGCTGTGTGATTAGCTGACCGAATCCTTTAACAAACTGGCGACGCAATGCGGACGTCTGTCCGCCCTGTCCGCTCCGTCTGCCCTGTCTGATCCGTCTCGTCTGCAGCGGGAGATAAAGCCATACAATGACGCGCCATGAAGCGCGTCGTCCGCCATTGTTTATCCATTTTATGCAAATCTTCCGGGCGTCAACAGTTTTTTGCACCGTTATCGCTGGGCCGGCATAATTTGGTGAGTGAATTGAGTTACCTTTGGCAGAATCGAACACAGTTGTTGATGATTCCATTTAATAAGCCGGCGATGTCGCGCACGTGCTTAACGCTTAATCAAATAATTAAAATCTAAAACTATTCAAACTGAGTTTGGGAATTTTTACAGAGTCACTGCTCCAGATGCCCCGGAGCTGACAGCGAATGTCCGCCCGCCTGCTTTCAGTATATTTCGTTGCGATTCAGGGAATTTGCCGATTAGCAGTAAGCTGAAAAAAGTAAGCCGCCCAATCCACCCACAGCCAGTGACATATGCGTGGAAGCAAAACTTTCACTTTTCGACGGGATGTCGTGGGCATAACTGAAACTCAAGACTTTTGAATCGCTCCAGGCCGCACTGACACCCACAACCAGTGGCCGAGGCAGTAACTGTGGCCGAGGCAGTAACTGTGGCTGTGGCTGTGGCAGTGGGTCTGGAAGTAAATCCCATGCCCTGGGCTCTACACGACTTTGTCAGCCAGATTTTAATTCAATTACATCTGTAGCTGCAAGTTGTGTGCAAATATTATCATAGGAAAAATTAAAACGCAGCCCCCTGAACCGTGAACCCAAACGCACCCAAAAAATGAAAAAGGAACGAAATAAAAGAACTGAAGCACCCACCCGACACCCCCAGGCATGATGTGCGTGCGCCGTTATTTGCGCCGCTGCTCTCTGGCAGCTGTTTTCAAAGCAACAACAAATTTGGGCAAAGCAAGAATCGAAGCGGTGTGGGAGTGATCTAGTGGGGTGTGCACGACTAGCAGATACCATAAAGTATAAAGAGAGATGGAGAGATGGGAGAGTGGAGTAAGCTTATGAGAGATGAAGAGAAGATGAAGAAAATGAATAGAGATGACTCAATAGAAAGAAGGGTGAGTGAAGACTGGACAGAGGTGAGATGGGAGCGAGTCGAAAGTAGGTAAGGGAAACAGAATTAAGAGTACAGAGTTGACAGTGTAGAGTTGAAAGTTACGAGTTCAGGGTGGAGAGTTAAGACTAGAGAGTTGAAAATGGAAAGTTTTAGAGAGGAAAGTGTAGAGTTCAGGGTCGAGAGTTATGAGTGGAGTGTTGAGAGTGGAGAATTGAGTACGAAAAGTTGGGAGTGAAGGATCGAGAATGGAGAGTTGAATGTGGAAAGCTTAGAGTGGAGAGTGGTGAGAAAGAAAGAGAAGGAGAACAGATTAAATATAGGGAATAAAATCAGAAGAGAGAAGACAAGGGGAACTAGTCTAAAGCGACTCATCATATACTCCTGATCTGCCACGCCTCTTCCCCCATACTGCATATGTACATTTTGTAGAACAGTACAATATACCCTTCTCATATATGTATATTCAATTCTATGAATAGAAAACCCACTCAGAACTTTCCACAACGTACTCTCAAGCCTTATTGCGGCTCAATTTAATTTACAATACGCTTTCGTTGCCCTGGAATAGAGGTGAAGTAATGCCGGAGCATGCTTAAGCTTCTTTTGTGTAAGTATACAATTTATATGCACTGCAAAGGTTCGCTACAATCAATAAATAATAGAGAACTACCGACTAGCCAGGCGCATGTGAGAAACCTCTGTTTTGGCAGCTTCGCAATATCTGGTCTAGTGACACCAATTAGCATTTGAAAGGTAAAACCGGCAGCAGGAATAACAAGAATCGGAATAATTAAAATTAAGACAAAGGCGCTGAGCAAATCCGCCGCAAGTTGCCTGACGCGTGGGATAAGCAATAAAAGCGTTAGGAAAACTTCGCGCAGGAAATCGCTATGGGGCGAAAATCTGTAGCGGAAATCGAAATTTGTTAAATGGAGCAATCGATGAATTGCGTTGGCTCTGACAGCCATGCCACGCCACGCCCACTGCCCATCGCACCCCGCCCGCCGCCTCTTCGCAGTTCGGTTTTACATTTTATCGCTTGTACGTTTGCACCATTTCAATTACAAACAATAACAATAAAATGTGGACGATGAAGAGCTCTGGGACGCAAACGGCTAAGTCGTTAAAGTTCAAGAAAGCGCGTTGCAGGAAAAAAATACGAATGAGCAGGCATCGCTCGGACAGCATCGACTGCAGCATGCTCGTTCGCCTAAAGAAGATGAAATGAATTTGCATGTAAACATATGCAGAGGCGGTTCCGGGTCAGGCACTACCCAACAAGGAGAGAAACATGAGTCATATACGAGAAGGGTCACTACCTAATGAGGAAACTACCAACAAATTTTGAAATTCTTTTCATCATTTCTCCTTTTAGCTCAGCTGGGACTATCTGTATAAGAATCCAGTAATACTAACTCTCAAAACCCTGAGATATACAGAGATTTCCAGTTTACCATGCCTTCAATTCGTGTTTAGATCTCTAGAACCTAGCAGCCTCACATGAGTGTGTCTAAAATTGGAATGTAACCCATTCGATCCTTGGACTCCTATAGTTCAAAAAGATGTAGTTGATATCTTGACATTATCTGACCTACAAAGGTTTATACATTTGAAGTTTTTCAAATGGATTCCAATCCAATGTAATTTCCAGTCTCTAAACCAGGTCAGGTCTCCCAGACCTATATTTACAGACAACAAATATACCCTCTCAAACTCGCTTGAGCGCGCATGGAGAGCAAAAAGAGTAGTGCAAGGGAATTAGTTCACACGGAAGTGGCTGTCAGTTGACCCCAGTGCCGAGGCGCCCACGCTGATATCCGGGTGCACGGCTCATGTCCAGGCGGGCTATTGGCGTACGTGCGGAAGGCAGTTAAAGGTGCGCAAAGGTAGATAAATATTATTGCAAAGCAAATTTAAATAAACATTTTTTCATTATCCGCTCTGGAAAACAGCTTAAAGGGAATGCAAAGGGAAGCGAAATTGCTTACATTATTTTTTGGCCATCAACTTTCAAAGTGCCTAAGCAAAGTTTGGAGCGATTTGGCAGGACGCATCTCATATTGATGGCCCTCGTGGCTGAGAGGTCTGTAAATCTTTGCTGTCTTCCAACTATTCATAGAACATGTCAACATTTAATATCTGCCGACTCGAGCGAAGTTCTGCCCACTAAACATAATTAATGGACCAAGTTTGTGGGAGAGGGAATCTACTTTGCATTAGGCTGTCACAATATCCCGACCTAAGAGCTCTCTGTCCATTGTTGCAAGGACATCATGCAAAAAGTATATAACGAAATCTTATACCTCAAAACTTATTTCATTAGCAATTTCCATCAACTCCCAGGCCAAGTCAAACTTGTATCGAGCCACTCACCACTCACCAGTGGCCACTGGCCACTGGCCACTCGCCACTTACCACTCGCCACTTACCACTCGGACAATTGTATTTCTTTTGCTCGATGCTCTGGTCAATTTAATTCAACGCTAATAAAACTTCAATAAAATGAAATTTGTACGAATTGCCGTTGTTCCCTGGCAAGTCCTTGGCAATCACCGCCGACGATTATCACTGACAGTCGCGCCGTATACGTGACAAACGCTGGCCGAGTGTTGATCTGGAATCGCCGCAGCGCAGTGCGAGATTACAAGCAAACCAGAGTCTGTCTCCACACTAACAGCATAGCCAACAAAGAAATAAATATACTAAGAGCCAGCACACAAGCAAAACTTAGACATAAGACCGAGAAAAATAAATAAAAAATACCAGTGGCATTGAGCCTGTGGACTGTGGACGACTAGAAGATACCGCAAGACGTCCGCTAAGCGTGGCTTATTTTGAATTCCTAATGGGAGAAGCAATGCTCATGACTCTTAACTTATAAACTCTGAGATTGGACACATACAGAGGCGGACAAGGCAAGACGGATAAGCGGACAGACGGACAAACAGGTGTAAGCTAGTAATAGCCTTGGTATAGAGGGATGGACAAATTTAAAGTTATATATTCGGATGAAGGTTCATTGAAAGAATTGGGAGGAACGACGGACGGAGGAACAGACGAATATTAACAAAGACAGGCTCAATCTAGGCCAAATCGATTTCATACTTATTATTAATCCAATCGTTTCTTACACTCACACCAATACAACCAAGATACCCGCTTGCCCATTGGCAAGGCGTGCGGGGCATCAAGGAAAAGAGCAGCGAAAAACTTTATGGTCAACATTTTTAGTTGCGGTCGAATGAATAGCAAAGTGTATTTCGAGTACAACGGCAGCACGCACATTAATACAGCTACTATTGACGTGGACACATACGTAGAAACACATAAACAAATGCATGTGTATTAGTGTGTATATAAAACAGATTTAGGGGCCGCCTGGCAGAGGCCAGCGTTGCCTTGGCAACATTTTTATTTCTTTTATCATCGCAAGTGGCCAGCTGAAAACCACTGATGGCCCCTTGTTCATTGTTGACTCTCGTAGTCGGACTCGGACTCGGACTCGGACTCGCACTCGGACTCGCCTCACTTTTATTATTATTGATGACAGTTTTGAGCGGACAATAAAAAGGAAAAGCGCACAATATGTATGACTAGCACAGGCCTAGCCCGGGCGAGAGCAGCACAAATCAAAATACGCAAACAAACAGAAGATTAAATACACTTGTGCTCGTAAGCCGCTGAATTGCAAAATAATTCCATGTTTATGCATCAGCATGGACAAGGAGTTATTTGTAGAGGAAATCAATTTTTAATAGAATATGCCAAAGGCAGCTGATTGCGGAATGCTGAATGCGAAGTGCTGAATGGCTGGGCATAGAGGATATTGAGTAGATTTAGCTCAAGTCTAAGGAAGGGGAGAGAGAGAAAGAAGGCAAGTTAAAGCTAGACTCTAGGTGAGTTCATGGCATCGGGAAACTTTATCAATATCAAAAGAAATTCATAATAAAAATCAGACATCAACTACTGCGAACTGCCACTAGCTGGCACTTAGCGCTGGCATATAATCAAATAATGTGAGCAAGAAAGAAATCCAGACTTGCGAAAAGAGAATTTCATTAAGTTGGCAGCAGCCGTCACATGAAACTGCGGCAAGTAAAATATAAAAGTTTTGCTCCTTCAAAAAATGTATTTATTTCCATAAAGCGATGTGTGGGAGCCAGGCCACAAAAAATGGAAAGGAAACAGAGCCACAAGGCAAGATAAATTACCGTGAAGCATACACACATAGTATATATATATATATATATATAGGATAGTATGCTCTATACAGACATCTGTTGTCCTATTTGCCGTGAGCAGCAGATACTTTTGTAACGTTTTCGCTCTACAAAGTTAAGCCAACTCTGATGCAGCACATCAAAAAAGGGGCGCAAAAAGTGAGAGAGAGAGAGGGGGGGAGAGAGAGACGAAAAAAATGAAGAAAATTTTGATAATTTTTGCTCCAGTTGGATACAAATGTCTGACAGGCACGTGCTCCATCAATTTTATACTTTATATTCTCCGCCTACTTAGTTTGCCCACACACACACACACGCACGCACACACACACGCCTCCACATATTGAGCTGACACACCCAATTGATTAACCTAAGCCACACGCCGTAGCAAAACTTTGCTGAGCTCAACCATGCAGCCCCAGCATGCCTCAGCCCCCGCCCCAGCCCCCAGCCCGCAGCCCGAGTCCCAAGCTCAGGCAGAGGCACTGGCAAGTTAATTTTGAATCGTTTATCAAATGATGCAGAGCTCAAAAAACTTGAAATGCATGTGCTGCCAGCTGCCAGACTCTTGGCTATGCAACTCTAGGCTGCGCGCCGCTCAGCTATCTGATAGCACATGGCATAATGCAAAATAGCAAACAGGTAAAAGCCAGAAAGTAAGACGTTGCCATGGGGTGTCATGGACTGCATGATGCTCGTTCGCGGCTTGCTACTGCTCCATGAAGAATCGATTTGATTTATGAGCTGTTTTCTTACGAAAGTCAAATAGAACTAAAGTAAAAACTTAACTGATTTTAACTAATACTTAAAGAGGCATATATGTTTATACTCAAGCCTGGTTAAGATGTTCTATTCCAAGTCTACAAAATGCAATAACTCTTAAATCTCCACCACAAGTATATAAGTTTCCCATCTAAAGACAAAGATCTTATCAGAAAGAGCGCAAGAAAGATGTCGAATTTCAGGTTTAGATATTACCGAAACAGACTTATGCAAAAGCCAATATGCCCGTTTCACTCAATCTCTGGGCGAGCAGGGAAAGTACATTTCGGAAGTCAGTGAACGAGAGTAAACATCATATATGACGTTGGGAAATCTATCGGCTCAGCTATTTGTTCAATTTAGGTTTGTTTGGCGCTACAGCTTAGGGACACAAAAAACTAGATGAGTTGTAGAATTTTCGATGGAGCTAAGCGAAGGCCCCGCCTGCCTCGCTGAGCTTAGCGGAATGGGAGTACTTGGGAAATTTGACAAGCGCTGATTTCTCACACAATGCGAGGGCAATTTAAATGCACTTAGCGTGCGCTCGCTGCACCGCACAAAAGGAGTTCTTCATGAATTATCCTTGACACGTATATGCCTTGAGGCGCTGCTAGCTGAGCAGCCACTAACTGCTGAGGTGTAAACATTTGCCGCTCGACTGCAGCGCCCAATGAGGCGACACACAGACGAGAGCATAAAGCATCCGACGCCAGCTGCGCCAGCGTGTGTGTATGTGTGTTTAACTCGGGGTTAACCCGAAAACAAATAACTGAAACAGGGCCGAGCAGGAGTCGCATTGACTGCGCTAGACCCTACGCAGTCGGGCCCAAGCTGATGGCAAGCTAAAGGAGCATCGATGGAGGCCATCTCTAATGGAACGCGAAGCCAGTGTCAGCCCAAGCATCTGACTGGAGCTTCTCTAATTTCGCATTATGCAAGTGCAACCACAAGTCTGTGCAGCGGCTGAGCTCCAGCCAGAGCCCGCCGTACAACGTGTTAAACAAGGCATCCGCTCTCAAGTGCGCGTATTTTCCGATTCATTTATCACAGCAAGAGCTCAGCTCACATTCAGCAGCAGCAGCAGCAGCAGCGGCAGCTCAGCTCAACCGGGCTAACAAAGCAGCAGCAGCCTATAGAAGACCATTATAGCCAGGCCCGAGTATGTGCGGAGTTTCAGAGCCAGTTAACGGAAAAATGCAATAAATGCAGCAAATGTGTTGCTTTGTGTGAGCTGCTGCTGTCGCTGCTGCTGCTGCTGCTGTCGCTGCTGCTGCTGCTGCTGTTAAACGCATTTTATAGAAACTGCATTCATGCAATGCAGCCAACGCCCATTTGTATGCAATACATTTCCCCCTTTTTCCTCTCTTTTTTCTACCTCCCACTTTATGTGAATGGCTTTTATTATAATCGTTTGCGCGCCCAGGCGGGAGCAACTAGCGCAGCGGCTCTTTAGCGCAAATTTCCATCACAAAACGATGCCAATTAGCGAGCGTTTAATGCAAACGATTTCGATTTTGCAAAAATAAGAAATAATACTGTCCAACGGGAGTTGGTAGAGGTACTAAGCTAGTAGGCAACGGGACCAGACTAGGGTAGCCTCAGGTGAACTACCCACGAGTGCGAGCTAGACTACAATAGGCTAGAATTTCAGTTGAGTTCATTAGAGTAGACTAGGATAAACTAGGCTACAGTGCACTAGACTAGACTGAGGGAGCGTAGGCTGGAGTAGACATGACAGCACTAGACTAACCTATCCTAGCCTAGCCTAGACTTCACTCACCTACCCTTAACTCAGCTGACCCCTCCTGGGTCAGACTACATTATATGACTGTAAAATAGAAACAAAAGAAGGCAGGAGTATATAGGCTTTTCCTATATAGAGGCGGCAGCAGGACTCTAGTGAAAAGTAGAGATGAGTACACTAGACTATACTAGAGTAGTCTAGATTAGACTGGAGTTGACTAGAAACGAGTAGACGAGACTAGACTACCTTAGACTAGATTACTAATTATGCTATTAGATTAGGCTAAATAGACTAGTGTTGGCTAGACTTGACTACACTTGAAAAACTAGAAAACTTGACCTATCTAACTAGACTAAAGTGGACTAGACTACACCAGGCTAGGGTACGCCTGACTAGAATAGAATACATTGAACAGGAGTAGGCTAGACTCCAGTAGAGAGGACTAGACTGTGTTACACTAAAGACAGGTGGAAGACATTTGTTTACATAGGATCAGAACGGTGGAAGACATTAGTTTTGATAGGATTAAACAAGACTATAAAAGGATAGACTTGACAACGCTAGAGTAGACCAGAGTGGACTCTTCCTAAAAGCCTTTAAGAGAATACTTATACACCTACCTACGTACACCTATTTTCTCTAACGGTCCTTAGACTTCTTGCGTGTATAACCAAACTCCTTTGTGACCAAATCTAATCTGATCTTCGTATGCTAGCTTAAAAATCGTATGAAATATTCTGAAAGTTTATTTAATAGAGTTTTTTTTTTTTTTTGCTAGCTAAATTAAGTATATTAAAAATGCTTTGCTGTGAAGGCATCTAGTTTTTCGAAACTTTAGCTTGATGACGCATCGCCGTAAACGTGTCAAAGAGCTGAGACAGAGACTGCCGGCGTGTCTCTAGGATTTCAATAGGGTATACATTAAAAACAAAGTCTGCTCCGCACAGCCATAAAACTTGTAGTATGCATATTAAGTCCCACACCGGTATATGCAGGCACGTCAGGTGGAGTCACCTGGGCAGCGCCAACGCACAAATTTGAGTCTCCAGAGCCTCGGGTCAGAGCCAGACCAGCTGGCGCACACAAAATTGCGGATTATCTAACACGCACACAGAATTATCTGGAAATTCCTGGACTGCTTAAATATTTGAAGTTTTAAGTTAAGTCTGTTAAAAAAAATTGAGGCTTCTGAGAACTGACAAAAGCAATTTACATGCAATCGCAGCGAAGGCCATAAATTAAAGTTCTCATCTCACTCTCTCTCACTCAGTCTGTCCCTCTGCCTCTCACGCTCTGTCGGGGCTGACCACATTCAAATTTTTCAAGCTACACAAATCCGCGCTGAATGGCTTTGGCACTGCAAAGCGCCAAAGCAAGGAACTTTGAGCGGAGCGAAAGTATTTGCCCTTCAGATACCATATTCCATGCATCTGGCGCCAGGGCCTGGCCCATGGACAGTGCCGACGAGTGCAACTACAGGGTATATTCAACAAAATTGCTACAAGGGTTAACATGGCCAACTGTAACAGTCGTGGCAGCCACCGCAACAATTTCTACAGCCATGGGCAACTTAATTTCAATATAAATAAATAAAATTCATACAATGTTTTCAGCTTCCACATTTTTTTCGTTCTTCCTCTTCTTCTTCCCCAGCTCTTTTCAACATCATGTGTTCGCGCTGCTGTGAGCAAGCTTTTGCAAAGACCTGCCCAGTGCAGTACCTTGAGCTGTTGGGGCACTCGCAACCGCTCCCACCGCTCCCTCCGCTCCTTGCCGCGCCAGCATAAGCGCTTTAAAAGCAAGTAAGCAAGCTTTGGGGGAGTATTCGACTAACAGATACCTGGCATGGCATTTCTATGTACAAGAATATATAAGAATATGTTCTTCCCACCCAAACTATCAGTCATAGCCTGATTGAACATGCATATGGCAGTGTTATGTGTGTGTGTACCAAAAATCAAAAGTGTGCTTTGCAGAGTAGGCATATTTTCCTTAATTGTTGTAGAATGGGAAATATTATTCATAGTCTGTAGTAGAAACTTAAGCCTACATACTAAATTTGCTTAATGTAGATAATGTAAATAAATATATAGATATTTATCGATATTATGAAGATGAAATAAAATATCTAAGAAAAATATTTAGCTTGCTCTGCTTGAGATGTATAGGATAACCTATATTCAAGTTTCAGGCAATAGCTCTTATAGTTTTCGAGATTCAGCAATCAAAGGCAGACTATCTTCTACATCTTGAACCTTCTGCTACATACATCAGCATAGGTTCAATATACCCGCTTCACTGATGCCCAGGGTGTTCAAAGAAATGCTTGATTCAGCAGAAATGACCTTAAAGTGGGGAATACTTTTCGGAGCCATCAGTCGTGAGTCGTGCGCTCGCCTTTGGCAACCGCAAATGCCACGAAAAAATTAAGATAAATTCAATTTGCTTGGCTCCAGCAAGAGACATACACAAATAATCCCATTTACAGTTCTTATGGCCAGCGCACATCCGGTCAACAAGTTGTTGGTTGCTTGCTCCCTCCCTCCCTCTCTCTCGCTCTCCCTCTTTCTCTCGGTCTCTCTCTTGTCTCTGCTTAAGATGCTGCAGCATCTCTGTGCGCTTTTGTCATTGCCACATAAGTATAAATAAGTGTAGGAGAGCGTATGTCCGCATGGCCATAGATGCTTACTGGAACGACTTTGGTTAGACATTGAAATTCAATAAGGACGACTGCTCGTGGCTTATACTACGCTGGCAGGACGACAAAGTCGTCTATGGCTGGCCACTAACATTGTCCTTATCCCTCGCACACACACACACACACACACGCGTCCTGCTGCTGCCCGACTTTCTTCATCTCTTCGTTTTCTCGTCTTTTTTATGAAATTGATTTCCGCTTAGGGCACTTTGGTGTTGCTTACATGTTGCGTCTCCGCAAACACACACTGAGCGCCGCAGCCGCCCCCTCTCACGGACAGTGCCCGAATGGCATTCAGATGGCGGTGCCTCGAGTGGCCCGAGCTTGAGCTAATGCCTCCATCAGGCCTGCCCTTCGCTGGCAATTAGTTAATCAAATATGTTTACGCATTCAATTAGAATTTCGACTCTTTTGCTTTTTGTTTTCCCTCTGAGTGTTGCTCCGCCTGCTAATTGCTCATAATTGGGCGTTGCACATGCACTTCGAGTGGCAGCAACAAAGGGTAGCCGCACAGTAGCAGCGCATTCCGACGCACGCTAATTAAAGGACACACTCAGCGCCTCGAGGAACATTTTTCTATGGCTGCCGCGAAATTAATTGGCCTAAGAAGATGTTTTGACTTTGCTGCAAACTTAATTGCAGGCCAAGCGCTAATTGCTCGGCGGATGCGGCAGCAAATTGATTGCGTATAATTATGCAGCTCGCAGTGTTTCAGGCGACTCCAACCAACTGCCAAAGGCTCGCTCATAGCTTGCACTGAGGCAGGTGTCGAGCTTAGTTATAGGGCTTCCTGAAGACTAGGGCAGACCACAAGGCAGCTGCCTGGATTCCCAACTGGAGCCTCCTTTGAGCTGTAATTGGCCTCAACTTGCATAAGTTTATAATTTGGAGGAGCTCGAGTGCTAGAAATGTATTCAAAATATTAATAGTAGTACTCCAATCAGATAATTTATATAAATATTTTCAATATATTTCAATTTATATGCAATATTTATTATTCTGTTTCTCTTACTTCATACAAAACATTTTTCAACAAATTTTAATGTTTTTTATGTCTACATTGTATAGACTATATAGACATATTCTCAACTTTCTATACCTTCATATGGTACTCAATCTATACCGAGTCGATAAGTAAATTAATCAGACTTAATTGCGAGCGAGTATTATGAAGTCGTTGACAGCACATTCTGTGACCCGATTCTTATGTTTGACAATGGAAAAGAATATTCCTCTCCATATGCCTGCAGATATCGATTTGGCTAGTCAAAAATAGATCGCAGAGCGCAACGCTCAAAATATTTTGCAGCTAATTGAAAATGGCAATAGCAATGTTGACCAAGCTTTTTACGCGGTCAGAGAGCCAATAGAAGTATGTGTATATAAATCGCGAAACAAACAAAAAATAGAACGTTGAAAGCTGCCTGGATTTGGCGAGGCAAACTAAATAACAGTGCGTATGCTTAATATGCAGCTGCAACCACTCGGCGCCCATTTGGCCAATCAATGCAATTTGCATACTCGTGGTTCTGTCTTCAATAAATCGCTGGCCGAGAGTGTGTTAAAAATGGAATCGCACTTCATTAAATAACCATCAAAACAACTCAATAAAACTACTCTGAATTTTCAGCGAACAGCGAATGAATTGCGGCTGACTGCATCCGTCCCTCCGTCCGTCCCTCTGTCCGACTATCCGGCTGGCTGTCCTCCGCCCATTTGTGTGTGGGAGTGAATCCTAAATGTGTGCGAAAAACACAAACTATAAAAATCACACAAACAACGAAAACTTTTTCGATTCAACTGCGAATTACATGGCGCGTCTGGCCACAAATTTCTGGTCGCGCTCATATTTAGTGGGCACGCAGACAAATGCCGCGCTTGACACGCAGCTAATGGGTATCTATCGGCACAAATAACTGCACATAAATCGAATGAAATTTAATGAAATGCACTCCATCAGAAAGGCACTCGCTCTGCCTGGCCGGCTGACATGCATCTACTAAAGGCTCTACTTAGTTACAGTTCCAAATGCAAAGTGTCCGATCTGTCAGCCCGGGCTATCCGTGTGGCCATCTCTCCTGGCAGCCACCAGCAGCAGCAGCAGCAGCCGCAGCAGTCATGCAGCCGTCGACGTCACGTCAAATTGGATAAACGGTTGGCAAAAAAGAAAATTCTTTACGTCAAGGGAAATTGTCATATGGACGTGAGTGGCTTGTGAGCTAAACCATTTTGAAGTCTCCTAAGCTATCGAGAGGGGCTTGGCGGGGGGTCATTTTGCTTATGCTGGAATGTGTGTCACGAGTGGAAGTAAGTTTGATCTGAAAGCATTATATATTCATGTTTTTTAATGAGGAACAGCTAGCGAGTTGATGTCGCCATTTCAATACGTTCGTCTGCCCATCTATTCATTCGTCCTTAGAACTCGATATCGATATTTATCGATATTCAAATTCAGCAACCCGCTTATATCTCTCTTCTTTAAGATCTATGCTCATCATATTATGTGTTTTCGAAGTATCTCAAACCCAAAATATACAGAAAAAACTCGAATTTTGCTTCTTAGGTGCCTTTTGCCATTCTGCTTAAATTTGGTAAAATTTTTGTTGCTCTCAGCATGTTTTTCTTTTATTTTTTTAAGGTATCTTCCAGTCAACCACTTCCCAAGTGGGGCGCTCATATATTTTCTCTTTGTTGTGGTCTTTTGTGTTATTTATTCCTTCTAATGCCTTGCATGAAGCGAAAAACAATGTTTTTAAGAATACGATTAATTAGACCCTATTAGAATGAAGAAAAGGAAAATGAGAGTGGGAAAACACAATATTAGCTTATTAAAGAAGAAAAACAACATTTGTTTGCATATGTTAAATTTATCAAAAGTATTAAAGAAAGAGATCTCCTCACTCTCTCTCACTCCCTGTCGCCCTCTCGGTCTCACTCTCTTTATTTCTCTCTCTCTCTCTCTCTCTCTCTCTTGCTGACTATGTCTTTTCCTGCTCTATCTCTCTCTCTCTCCTTCTCACTATCTTCTGCTCTCTCTCTCTCTCTTTCACTCTCTTCCTTTTTCCTTTCTCCTTTTTCTCTCTCTCTCTCTCTCACTCTCTCTCACTCTCTCTCTCTCACTGGAAATGTCTGCCTCTATCCAATTTTAGTTTCTCCACGTCGGTGTTTCTGTGCTTAACATCATTTAATATTTCTCGAAGAACATGGAACTGCATGGGACCTGAATAAATTCCAACTGCTCAGCAATCAAGCAATATTGAATGAGAATTTCTGCTGCTTATTGTTGATGTGGCCAAACGAAAATCAATTGTCCAAGTAGGCAGCAGAGCCTCAGCCTGCTCGATGGCCGAGTCAAGTCCCAGGCAGGTCGTTACATGCAGACAAAGAGGAAATGTGCAAAAAGTTGTCAGGACGATGGGATGGGTGAGGGGAATTGAAAGGATCAAGAGGAGTCAATACAATAAATTGCATAGAAGCTAAACGCAAATTGTTGTGGCTGAATGTGATGCGTGGGCAAAGTTTTGTGCTTTGTCTTGGCAGGCTTAGGCATTGTCTTAGCCGAATTCCTGCTGGCAATATGTGGTTCTATTATGAAGATTAATAATGTGGGGCAGAGGCCACGGGGCAGCGGACGAGCTGCCCAGCTGCCCAGTTGATGCGATTTTAATGAGTTGGGCGAGCTGAGAGATTCGCGAACCGCAGCAGCAATTAAAGGACATCAATTAATATTAAATATTTCAACGGCAATTAAATGAAATAACTCGCAGTCAACATCAATCCGGCCACAAAATGGTGCGAGCCGCCCGGCCGGGCTTATTGCCGTCCAGAAGACAGTCCGAGTGTAAAACTTTGTCGGTGTTCCAAATGAAATTTTCATTAACCAAAGAAACCAAAGTGATTTGGCAGTTTACTCCCCCCCCCCTCCCCTTTTTGTCACCACCACCCTCTTTGTCCATCCATGCAACTGCTGGCAAGTTTTCAAGTGAAAAGTTTTCGACTTGCGCCAACTGGACACATGTTACAAAATTCGCAAATAAATTTCTGACTACGCGAAAGTTTTCACGCATTCGAAATGCAAATGAAATGCGCGCGATTGTTGACAAGCCAACCAGCGTTTGCGCTCGCGTTCGCGTTCGGGGGCAAAGTTGGAGTCGAGTCGAACAAAGTTGAACTGCGGCTGCATTTCTTATGAGTAGCCAAATGAAAATATTTCAAAAAGCATTTCAATTTCGCCAGCTATATACGTAATTGAAATTTGCATTTCTATGAGCCTTGCATACGAAAAGCGAAAAAACAAAGCCCGACCGAACGACCAACCGACCAAAAAAAAAACACTGAACTTTGCCCAACTAAGACAAGCAGAAACGAACTTTACCAAAGCTAACTGCCTGGCCTAAAACACCAAAGCCAAAGCCAAAGAAAAAAAAAAAACAACCGCATAAAAACAAAAGCAAAAAAAAATTAGGCGCCACGTCGCGGAATTTTGATTGAGAATTTTCACACCCCACAGAAATCGACAGACAGCTCCCCATTGCTGGTCGATTCCAGAGACTTATCGAATAATAACTCCAGCTAATGTAACAAGAGCATATTCTTATTACACATATATATAATCTTATTGTCTCTCTATATATGCACCCTTCAATCGACACTCTGCAAGAGCTCAGACTCGGAATACCTTCATTTCGGCAGACTGCAAAGAATGCTAAAAACTTCCTCAGCTCAAAAAAAAAGCAACAACTTTACGGGCATTACCTAGGGTCTGTACTGACTGCAAAATACCCTGGCGAAGAATCAATAAGAGGAGCTCACATTTGAAGGATCATAGCTGATCCAAATAGAAGACTGGGATATCGGACCTCTACGACTCGAAGATATTCAAAATTCCGATTTGCAACACACCGTAAACCCCGTTGATCCCATTGAGCCTATTGATCCCATTGACCCTCTTCATCACATAGAACCCATTGATCCCATTGATATCATTGACCCCATTGATCCAATGATCCCATTGATACCGCTGACCCCATTGGCCCCAATGATCCCAATTGATCCCTTTGATCATATTCATCATTGGCATAAGATTTTTGATCAGCATATCAGAAGCTAGAAAGGTGTAAAGGAGAGAGTTTCATTCCGACTTCCAGCCCTCTTTAATGGCTTTCTAGTTATGTCCGGATGTCACTCTAGCTAAGTATCGTTAGCCTAATTGTTGGGTATCGATAGTTAACGATAGTACTATTATCTCTAATTTATATTAGTCTACTACAAGATTACATATCCCTTTAAATATTTTTATTGCAGCCAACATTACCTAATATACCAATATGCCTCTCTCACTGTGTTTACGGGCGTGGAAAATACGTAAGAGAACTTTTTGCCAGCCAAACAACGTGAAAGACCGCAAATTGTTTTAAACCAGACCGAAGGCCGCACATACTCGCGAACAGAGCAAAGAAACAAAAACAACAACAACAAACACAAAGACGTGTAAAAAGAGTAAAGGCGAAGCAAATATTAGTATTTGTGAAAGGCGGCAGCCTTGCGAACGCGGCATGCCCCAACTGCTATATAAATATATTCAAGCGAGTCAGTGGCCAACGCTAAACAGGCCAGGCATTGTAGCGCATTCTTGACCAAGTCGGCAAAACCGTAAATTTTATTGCATGACTTGATTAAATTCGCATGCAACCCTCAGACGTCAAACCCTGCTAGACCTAGCTCCCAGCCGGCCGGGTCAGTCAATTCAAAACAAGTCGCTGTGATGCAGTCCCAGATTGACCGACTAGCAGTTACCCAGCTCACAGACTGATTAGAGCAGCTTTGGGCGTGGCATCTGAATTTTACTGAAATTTTATATTGATCTTAACTGATTCATTGGAAGTGCAAAAAGCTCTCTTGTTTCTCTGCATACCTCTTATACTTGGCGATATCGAAGTATGTTCCCAGATGTGGGAAGAGACGTTTAGATACGGACAGGTGACTGATGAAGGGACAAATGGATTGATAGGTGAATGAACTGGAAGAGGGCAAGACAGCTGAACAGACGGGGTAGACAGGGATGAATGAAATGACGGCCGGAGCGGCAACTGAATGGAAGGATAAACTAACAGAGACAGGCAAACGGATAAACAGATAAAAGATGGATGGACGAATCATACAAGACAGACAGACAAAACTTAGTTAACTAGGTCGAAGATCTTATGGAAGAATCTATATGTCTGCTAGATAAAAGCTAGTTGACTAAATAATATAATCAATGAATGATCCATGAACAGATAAAAGATTACTGATCTATTGATCATAAGGAAGTTATAGATGCTTCCTCTATGGTATCTGCTGCACGTCCTCCGGACTGACTCCTGCCTGTTGCATAAATTACAAAGGGAAACCACATACCCCATTCACGCTCTTTCTATGAGTATTTGGGGTATAAAAATGAAAGCAAAAAGAAGAGAAAAACACAATTTCTGGCTTTTTTTCTTGGCAATTTTCCCAGTTTAACGTTTTAACGAAACTTAATGAACTTTCAGTGTCACAGCGAAAAGGGAATGAAAGGAGTCGAGACCTCGCACTCTGCCTACACCGCGCTCTGCTCTCCTCACCCCGCCTACTCCTCGGCTCAGTTAATGTTATGATGGATATTGTGCAAGGCGAAAAGTAATTTTGAACTTTCTTAAATAATCTTTGTGTGTTGAAGCTATTATGAGTAACAAGTTTTCATAATTTTTTTATATTTTTGTATTTTTGTGTGTTGATTTTGCCGGGGACAAGCGAAGCGTCCTCCAGCTGCATTTAGTACGAATCGTTGCTTTAATATGCCTCACAAGACTTGAAAGCATTTCAAGTAATTAGAGGAAACAAATAGAGGAGCTGCAAGCGCCAAGCTGCACGACTAGGCGATGCTCTGTAAATGTCTTTGCTGAATAAATATTTGATGGCCGAGATCCAGGAATGCGTGTAGAGCGAGTGCCTCTCGCATAGACTTGGGAGACTCTCTTGAAAAATGTGCTGGGCACGCAGTATGTTTGGGTAGTGAGTGGTCTTAGGGCTTTTTGCTGCGACGCTGTGCGAAATTTAACGAAGCTTAACCTCGTTCAATGGAAAAAATCCACTTTACGTACACTTTGCGCTGTCATTTCGTGCGCAGCTCAAGCAGCAATTGTGCAAATACTTTGAACCAACAGAAGGAGTTTGGTAAGTGGTTGAGTCGACTGCGAGCGGGTGGCGAACTTTTGCCAACTTAAAAATGCAAGCAAGAATGATGAATGAGCTGCAGGTAGTCCGCCTCGCCACTCCCCACTCCCCACTCCCCACTCAAACACCCAAACACCCGAATACCCAAATGCCCAAGAGCACACAGAGCGCTCGCCTGTCAAAATGTAGAGTGAGATATTATACTGATTTCTTTTGGGCCAGAGCTCTTCTCGGGCTGACTGCGAATTATGCAAGAAATCTGAAACAGCTAAATCCGAAACGGAAAGTTGCGGAAGTCTTTGGTGTCACGTGACCATATGAAGAAGTGCAGTTGCAGCTGCAGCTCGCAAAAGGCTGACAGCTTCACATGTGTGCGAGTGTGTGTGTGTGAGTGCCTAGACACAGATTGAAAACCTAACCACAAATGCCGGCGGGCGAGCCATTGACAGCGGGCAGCCCAACCACAAGCGTGAAATTCGATGCAGTTGTCGGCGGATCGATTAAGCTCTAGACAGGGGCAAGGACGTTGGCTTAAGAGTGAAAGTGAATGTAATTAATCACAGATAGAAAGAGATAGAAAGATATACTGAGAGAGCGAGGCAGAGGGAGACAGACAATGAACTTGACTTTGAGTGCAATGACCAGACCTAACGCAACTCTATCGTACACATATCGTATTACCCATGCGTAGGGCTGGCTATATAAGCCTCGCTGCCTGCAGTCAATGCCACACTTGACGGCGACTATCAGCAACGTCTGCAACGTCTTCGACTGCTTGGGCCAGCTGGGGAAGAGTCATGAAGCTAAGCAACGCAAACACTCCATTAATGATCCATGAGCTACGCCGGCCTGCGGCCCAGCTGCTGCCTCTGCTGCTATTGCTATCCATAACAATGAGCGCGACGACGGCGATAATGGAGCTGCCAATGAGTGAGCTGCCGCTGGGCACGCCCCTGCGCCAGCAGCACGGCCAAAGCAATTACCACGAGGCGGGCGCTGAGGCGCCGCCAGGATTAGCTGGATATGGGACGAGTGCACGACATTATTACGGGGCAGCCAGTGCAGCGGGCTTTGGCGATGGCGATGGCCAAGGTGACTTGGCACCAACACCATATGCAAATTATGAACGAAAAGCCATCAGTGGTCTGGCTGGCATCGCCCATGGCTTTGTGCCACACAGCTACAGCTACAGCAACAACAACAACAACAACAATGGAATGCAGTCGGGATACTCGGATCGGGGCAAAATCGATTTTGTCATTAATGCGGCAAATTATGAGTTGACTGCCAATGAAGAGCAACACCAGCAGCAGCAGCAGCAGCAGCTCCAGCCTGACATCTACTATCAGAGCTATGCGTATCAGCCGCGGGCATCGCAGCCCAACAACGATTATCATATTGAGCAATTTTCCAATTATCGCCATCCCGCCTCCAGCAGGGAGCAGCAGCGACAACAGCAGCAGCAGCAGCAGCAACATCAGCAAATCACCAACGCCAACGCCTTAGCTTATGCCAACAGGCAGTTGCCCATGAAGCGGAAGCAGCTGCAGCAGGAGGAGCCCTCGCCCTCAGCCACACCCTCATCCTCACAGCTGCACCACGAGGATCAGCAGCTGCTCTACTCTCAGGCGGAGCAACACATTGTCGACATGCCCCACCCCAACGCGCTGCCTCCCATCACAACGACGGTGCATCACACGCCCTCGAGCAGCAGAGCCATCGCCGGGCTGCCGCTCTCCAAGCACATCGAGGTCACGAAGCACGTGCCCATCACGCACTACCAGCAGATCCACGTGCCCTACAAGCAGCCGCTGCAGCTGCGCATACCTCGGCCCGTGATCACAGCCATTCCGAAGCCGATTCCCATCCGCATACCCGTCACCAAGGCCGTGGCCGTGCCCCAGCTGCAGGAGGTGAAAATACCCGTCGAGAAGGTGCGGCCCGTGCCGGTCGAGCGACCCGTTCCGTACGTCGTCGAGCGCCAAGTGCCCTACCGGGTGGAGAAGCCCATCGCCACGCCCGTCTTCTACCCGTACCCGGTCAAGGTGCCCGTCATACGCACCGTGGTCCACAAGCAGCGCCCCCAATACACCATCGCCGCCCAGCCCCTGACCCCACTTGCTGGCTGGCAGTCGCCCAACCATCTGCTGGGATAAGTCCAGCGAAAATTATGATGTTTACCAGAGCTCCTCTCTTATAGATGTATACTTAATATGTTCGTTTGATCTTTGATAATATATTTGATATAGACAAAAACTAACAACTAAGATAACTCCAGTCGGGCTGGCCGACTAAAAGATACCCTGACCCGGATATTGCCCAAAACAAACATAAAACCAACTGCGGAGACTGTAGACCCAAAGAAGTAGTAGACATAGTTTAACAACTACATTGCGGTAATGTTCATACCAATAACATAAGATTAACATTCGAACAATAACAGTGTTTTCAGTATTGATAAACAAACTCAAAGCAGATGCAAAGCGAATTCATTTCAATTAATAGATCGCTCCTATTATTTTATGTCCATTCACTAGAGATTCAAGGGTATCTGGCTAGTCGAGACTGTCGGTCGACTCTAGCACTGCTCACTGGCTTCGTGTGGCTTTGGGTTGTCCTCTCGGTCTGCTGGTTGTTGCCAAGACAGAGGCTTTTAGCCCGTGGGCGTGTGGAGCTGAATAATTGCAATTAGAGCCACAGAGAAGTGTAAAACTGCAAAAGCAACTCACAAACTTGGCTGAGCGTAGCCAAAACAAGACATTCCGAGACGGAGTCACAGTCAGAGTTGCAGCTGAAATCGCAGCCGGAGTTCAAGTCGGAGTCAGAGTCAGAGGGCAAGCTGCAAAATGAAGAAAAGTAGCCAAGGAAAACTTTTTAATTGAGCTAAGATCCAACAAATGCGGCTAATAAATATGTATTGAAGTGCGCCACAGCTGGCAAGGGGGTAACGGGGCAGCGGGGCAGAGGGGCAGCGGAGCAACGGGGCATAGGGCCAATGCAATGCAAAAGGGTCCAAATGCTTGCAGAATGCAGCTGCTAATTGCCAAATGTAACTTCAACAGCAGCAGCAGCAACACCAACACCAACAACAACAGCAACAGCAGTGAGCAACGGCAACAAATGTTCAAGTCGAGCTGAGCGCGTTAGCGTAACAGCAACAGAAATTAGCCGAAAAGTCTTGAGTCAGCGAGCGCTTGAGGCGGTGCCTGATGAAATTCGCTGCGAGTTATTGCCAACTAATGAAATTAACACTAATTGACTCGGAAGTCCAATGCCAACGCTGCCACGCCTCCTGCGCCAACTGCCATTGCAGCATATTTGAGCATGAGAGATTACTTTGTATCTATTTATTTATTTTTAAAGCTATGTTAGGCATTTAAAAATAATACAAACTGAACTTACGACTTTAAAGTGAGAAGAACTTCATATGAGTAGAGGAGAGGTGGGCAAATGGGATTGGCCCACTTGAGACTTAAGATTGATTCGCTTTAATGCTCTAATCAATGGACTCCTGAGAGAGTCCTTAGAGTGTTCCCACTAAAAATGTCAAATCGAGCCTGAAGTATCTATTGGGCAGCCGTATTCCTAGGAAAACGGGAGGCAGCTAGGCCCGCCCCCTTTATATTTTAGTAACCATAAATTCACTAAGCGACTTTTAAAACTTTAGTCGGAAAATTTAAGCAAATTGAATGTTGAGGCGAGCTCTCAATTCTGTTAATTTGTAGCCCCAACGATGGCTTCCGAGTAAACAGGGCGTACGCCTACACTGAAAGAGAGAGAGAGAGATAGAGTGGGAGAGAGAGGAAAGCTGAGTGGCTGTTACGATGAAAGGATACTCAAATTATGCACGGCCTGATAAGCCCACACATTGAATAGGCCTAGCAGAAACTCGAAGGGGGAAGAGGATGCCGAGGTCTAAAGAATCGGATAGCAGTGCGCAAACTTAGCTTGAGTATGGGCATAAGAGAGAAATTTAGCCAAAAGTGAGTTGAAAATGCTTTAATAGTGTTTATAGTTCGAGTGAAGCAAGTAGCTCTGCTCTGGCTGGCAGTTTCTATTCCCTCTCTCTCTCTCTCTCCCTCACTCACGCTCTCATTGTGCAATACACCTTTCGCATAGCTCACATTACTAGAAGTTCATTTATTTCAGCATGCATGTAGATAAATAATAAGCTGTCAGAGAGATGTCAACAGGTCTGCAGTTGTTGCTCGCTTGGCAGCAGTTGCTTTTCTTTTAATTGTCGGTTTGGCATTGCTGCAGTTGAGACTCTGTTTGAGTTTTCTTTCTGTTTTTGCCGTTGTCGCTCATTACGCTCGCTTACCTCTGCTTGGCCACCTCGAACAATGACAAAAGTTTGAAATATGAGTGCTTCATTGTCTGTCGGTCTGTCCCTCTGTCTGACTGCTCTTGCTGACGCTGTTTCCCCACATCCTGTGGGTCATTGCAGGCCACTGCTGTGTTTGTCAATCAGCTGACATCAGCCCGAGATCTGTGCTAATGTGTGATGAAGTATTTCAAAATGAACTCCAACTTGCTTGCCAGGCCTAAGTGAAATGACAGACTACATACCTAAAGTCGGCATTAATTGAAAGCTATAGAAAGTGAGCTATTGATATTTGATACCCTAGGCGTACATAGTGAAAATGGTCCAGTAGGGTACATTGGTTATCTTGAAATGCTTGTTATAGGCAGCGGAACATATGAGTGGGTGAAGAGGAGATGACTAAATGAAGGCCGCTGCAGCTCTGTTCAGGGCATTTCTGTTCCTAGGGAGTCTCTTCAGCAGTGCTGATGAATAAGTTATCGATTAATTTGAAGCTTGCTATAAAACCGAATTTAATCGATATTCAATTCCTACATTTTGAGCATATATTTTAACTTGCCCTTAGACTCTCTTTAGCTTCATCTATGCAAGAATTTCGTATACAAATTTATATGAAGTCAAAAACTTCAGGATATTTCCTAGTCAACATTGTCCCATATTATATAACCTTTAGTCGTAGCAACTGTATTTTGCGATTCATTGCAATTGCAGGGTATTTACTAGTCAGTCATTCACCCCTGCTGCTTGTAGCTGCATTCTCTAATAATGCCTCTTAACTGCAATTGCAATTGCTGGGTATATCCTAGTCGCCCTTACGCGTTGCACCCGTATTTTGCGATGCATTGCAATTGCAGGGTATTTACTAGTCAGTCATTCCCCTCGGCAGTCATTAACCCCTAGTTGTTGTGGCTCCATTCCCTAATTATGCTCCTTAACTGCAATTACAGGGTGTGTCTTAGTCGATCATCCCCCACCCACAGCACCCTTGCCTGTTGCACCTGTTCTTTGTGTTTAAGCATCTTAATTGCAACCTTTAATTGCAATTACACGCTCGACTGTTTGTTTGCTTATGCTCAAAGTTTGAAGCGCAACTAAAAAGCTTTCAAAATGTTCTCCCCCATCCCTCGCAGCTCCCCTCTGTCTGTCCAGCTACAGCAAAGGCGCCCGATTTTATTAGTTGACATAAATCCTTTGATGCTCGTGCTTTTCGTGCTTCTGCTCATGGACTGTGGGAGCAAGGAGTGTGTAAATAGTAGTTTATGATAAGCACTAGATATAATAATAGCTGCACTTTAAGCGTGTGCTGGCCGAGGTCTATGCTGGGCGAGCGACGCGTAAAACGCTCAAACATGAAATATCACTCATACGCCACCGACGGCATAAAGTGTGAAAAGTTGTTGCGCCACAAGCGCACCAATTAAACCCAGCAACGAGCGTTAAACACTAAGTAAAGCCGCTCCCTGTTAACGGCCAAAACAAAAAATTACAACCACCTGAGTCAACGTTTTATGTCCTTCATAAATTTGAAAAACCAAAAAACCCTAAAAGGGTCCCTCCACATGGGTTAAAAGTTTTCGAAGCTATGCTCTAGCAGAGAGTCAGCCATTGCTCTCCTTATCTTCCCCCTCTCTCTCTCCCGCTCTCTCTCTAGTCTGACTGTCATTTTTCTCTCTCTCTCAAAAAAAAGAAGACATTTCCTTTTGTCGCCCCAAACTTTTGGGGGGGACTTTGGCCATTTAACCCTTTCAGGTTGTTGCTTTCTTGTTCGCAGAAATTATCAAAAGTTTTGAGTTGGAAGTGCTGATTAATTTTTAATGTTTATGTTTAGCCGACCGCTGCTCGCATTGCTCCTGCTGGTGCTGCTGGTGCTGCTGGTGCTGCTGCTCCTGCTGGTATACGCCAAGTCATTTGCCACATTATAATGTCATTTTGATGGCTCGGCCAGGAGGCCTGCTGCGCCCTGTTCGAAGACATCAAGCTTCCGATATCTTGGCTAAAGCTGCGAGGGCTGTCTTCAAAGTATGTGGTCTGATGGAGAAGAAATGCTATCATACACTTCTATTTCTCAGTGTAGGCTGATTGTAAGATGAAGAACTTTTCAACAGCTAGATAGATGGATAGGCAGATAGACGATTTAATATATACATAGCTTGTATCTAGACTTCCTATATTGTAAAATCTATAAGTAATCTGAATTTCTCATTTCACATTTCAGACAGAAGACTCTAGTAAATAATTCCTATAGTGTCAGCCACGCTCCTCTTTTATAGAGCCAACTTTATGGCACTTGGCCAATGAAATAAAGAAGTTGCTCTTTTTCCTTTGGCTACTCGGGCACATGGGGCGTATGCGTGATAAATGAATTGTAAACAGAGCAAGCACTACTTTACACATACATACATACACACATGTATATGCATGCGCGTTGCATAAGTAGATTCACGCGCTTGCCAGCTCTCCCATTCGGAATTCGGCATCCAGTGGACATCAACTGAACCAGCCTCATCAGGAGCGAGGTGGGCTTGTCAATTTGACCGCGTGTGCATGTTCATTGCGATTTGCGGCTTTCGCATTTACGCTCGCTCGCTGGGCTCGGTCCAGCTGTCAAACTAGCCGCAGTATTCTTAACGAAGTGGTTTTGCGGCTGCTGCAATTATGAATTTATGTATGCGCCCTGTCACAAACATCCACATATATGTTATACACATTTACATATATATATATGTATTGGATTACTTCATATGGAACTCCATACACAGCGGAAGTTCACAAACCACACAATTGTTTGTGTGTCAATTTGACTGATTATTGCCACGAAATTAAAATTACTTTAATTTGCCATTTCTCTTTTTGGCTAGCCATGCTGCTTTAAAATGGGCGTAAATGGCCTTTACACATATGTATATGCCTATATGGGGCTTATGTGATCAACTTAAGTTCACTCATCCATAGCCGTTAGTTTCAATGACTTGATCTTGACAGCTCGACTAGTCTATATAATATGAGACTAGTCTATATAATATGAGACTAGTCTATATAATATGAATTTTATATGACTAGCCTATGTCAAGATATCGCCCTACTCATGCCTTGGATTTTGCAACTGATAAGGGCAATGACCTTCATTATATCAAACATTTCTCTCTAAAATATCTGGTATTTCATACTGATTTTAATGTAGGTTGAGTACATCACTCGGGCTTTTTATTCAGATCCTTGTCAAACATACTCAAATTATAGCCAACCCAATGTTTGGTTAATTTATCGCGCATACGCCGCATGTGCCAAAGAAGCCCTACAGTAAACTTCTTTATAGCATTGGCAAAGCGCCATCAAGTTGGCTATATTATAGAGTTGGCTACATTAGAGAAAAACATGTCAATGCATGACCCTAGATACGGGAACAGTTAACTAAATTATCCCGTCTATTATTTCTATAGATGAATATATGAATGATTATGTAGATTTAACAATGCATGAAGTATGATTGCCTTAGACTATTTAATATTTATATATAGAAGTATATGTATATTTACACTTCCGTATTCTACCGCGCCTCCTCCTCCAGCCCATTACCGTTACCATTACATTCCCCCAAAAAGCAATACACCCCATTTAGCCATTCGCAGAAGTACCATGAAAAGTCTCAGCCATTTACCATTTTCTAAGTCGATTCAGAGACATTTATATTCGTTTTTCTATTGCGCACACAAATGAAAATTTACGCGGCAGCCAGCTGGTAATTGGTAACTTATTTAGGCCATTTGTATTCGGCAATGGGCTTTAGAGTTAGTCAGGTATGCGGGCAATACATAAATCATTTTATCCAACGGCTGATATAATCCGCACATATGTACTTCACTTAAATAAGTAACTCCTATCCCTGCTCTGAGTGGGGCTGGGGTGGGTCTGTCTGCACGTCGACACGAGGCTGTTTGAGGTTGCTTGAGGTTGCTTCAGCACGTGCCTGTACATGTGTGCCGCAGTTAAGATAGCCGAAAGCCCCAAAACCCCAAAAAGAAATCCTATCACATCGCGAAAAGCGATGCAGCGATCAACCGCACAAGAGACGGCCCCAAATTGTGGGCACATCAAGACGTAAGCAGCTTGAGATGGTATATCCCATTGAGTCGTGCCCATTGCAAAATGTGTGAAGAGGGTATAATGATTGTGGCGGAGTGTATGGAACAGGCAGAGGGAGTGGGTGAGGACTGTAAAGCATAGACTACATATATAGTATATACATGCCTCGTAGAGACAAGTTAAAATGTGCACCTTGCCGTCTAGCCATGTAGTAAACTCAGTGAACTCGTAAACTACAAAAGCTACAGAGTTTGATCTCGAATTACCCAAACTTGTGTACCACATGCTAATTAATTTTTCTTTAATATCTCAACCCATTTCCATCATAATGATAAATATGGCTATTTTCAATTTTTTTTTTTTTTCGCATATTTCAAAAACTGTAATATTAATAACTGCCAAGTTGAATATAAAGTCGAGTAGTATATACCAAGATCATAAATATTTCCTTTCTTAGATATCTATAAACTAATTCCATAAAATAGATAGATATAGCTTAATTGAAATATTAAAGGCTTCAGCTTTGGAATCCACACACATTTCTCTCTTATATGCACGGTCTGTAAATTTCAATACAGTCATACATCTATGCTCATGAGCTGGATCTACTTATCCTGCAGGATATCTGCAAAGCGTGCCAGCTGCAACTAGAGCCTATTGCGAGTGGGTTCAATGTACAGCCACACACTTGGCTAGGCGCAGAGTAGGGTCTAATAGCCGTATGCGTTCCCCAATCAATAAAATGCAAATTAAATTGAATAAACACCAATTTCGTATGAATTCAAGAGTGGAATATTAACAAAAACTGAATGCGTGCTTGAATAAGCGGACATGTGGGTGCAAGTGTGTGTGCGTGGGTGTATCTAGATGTGTGTGTTTCATTAGAGTGCTGTGCGTGCTTCACTCATTTTCATTATGCGAAAAAATCAAATTCTGAAAAGTTGCGCTTAAAATATTTCCACATACGATAAAATAACTCGCCCAGTGTCTAGAATTTGGAAAGCAGGCGTACAACTTTCATTACGCAAAAGTTTTTTAATAAAAGTACAAAACATAGTGGCTGCATATAGAACTCATACACACACAAACACACACAGACTCATATGCACATACGGGCAGACATTATTAAAAGCAACTGTTTTGTTTCCCACTGAATGTGCTTTATAATTGTATTTAGAATGTGGGAATTTTCGTTGTGTTCGGTCAACTTTGAATTGAAATAAATTTTATTTTCATATCTCATCCTCTCTCTCTCTCTCCCTCTGCCTCTCTCGCTCTTGTTGTCGCTCTTCTTTGTGTTGGTGCAAAAACGAATTAAAATTTTGTGGCTCATAGAAAAGTATTAATGTGTTTATGGATATCAACTTATTATTATTATTATAAAGTTTCTGGTTTAATTTTCAAAGTAAACAAGGTTAGCAAAACCCGAAATGCATTTGCCTGTAGCATGGATCGCAATGGAGCACGCTCTCTCTCTCTCTCTCTCGCTCTGTCACGCACAGCAAATAAATAGAGTTTATTTCTAATCTGTTTTAGTTAACAAATTGCACCTGAGGCCTATTAGATTATCTATCTATGCTGCGAGGCCAGCTAGATTTTGCGACTGTCCATAAATATGTTAACATCAATTCATATTGGAATAGAGAGCAGGCGGAGAGGGAAAGTGGCAAACGGGCATATGCAGCTGCATAATTGTATTCAATTATCGATATTCATTGAAACAGCTCGGTGATTGGAAAGCTCTATAGTTTTCTGGAATTGCTGTGAAGCCAACTGCACAATACTCGTTGAAGGTAAAGAATGAATGCATTTACATATCGATATTTATCGGTTCCTAACGAGTGCAGAGAAAAATCTATACAACACAGGTTAGTGAAAGGGTTAGCTAAATGTGGTATTCTAGACTTGAAAGATGTATGCATTATAAATATATAACCATTCATTCCAGTATCGATATTTTGTGATAAACACAAGCAAGAGTATATAAGGCAACATTTTAGGTAAGGAGGAGCCACAAGAGTATATACGCAGGTGTATATCAAATTTAAACTTTCAGCCACAAAATCTCATTAAAGAAGCACTAACACTATAGCAAACCAATATACCCATTTCACTTACCTGAACGAGCGTGCAGCCTTAACTGCAAATGAGGCAAGGCAGGAAGAATTAAGTATCATTAGACGGTGTTTGCTCATCAGCTGCAACTAACGACATTATAAGGGGGACTGTGAACTATGGCGTGGCGGAGCCATGAATTCCGCTTTAAAATAATTGAAATATAAATCTTAATATTTAATATTTGATGAGGCGACTTCAATATGCCGCTGTGCGAATGCATTAAGGTGGAGTCATTTCTATTCACAGTGGAGCAAGGCGGAAGCGCGCGGCCAAGAGTTATCAGCCAGATATTAAGTGTAGACAGCAGACCGAGAGAGAGTGAGTGAGAGAGGGGGGAGAGCGAGGGCAGGGCATATACTTTGTATGCAAAATAAAGTGCTTCAAAAGTCAGTTAAAGTGTGTCGCGCTGGCTGAAGCCGCCCAGCATAAAGAGCGTAAAAAATGCTAAATGATAAATAAAATTTACAACCGCAACAACAAGAGCGACATTGGCAGCAGCAACAGCAGCAGTGGCGACGACGGCAGCGGCAGAGCAGCAGCGCCGACAGCGACATGCGAGGAAGCGACAATGATATGGGAAATGGGGGTGGGTTTTGCACTGCCTGCATGGCCAGCATATGGTGTGAGCGGGACAGCAGTGTTTGCATACATGCCTAGCATATGGTGTGAGCGAGAGAGGGAGCATGTCTCTTTTTTTTCTTCTTTGTATTTTGCTGTGCTTGCTTTTGTTGTTGCTGGCGACATAATAAAATGCAATTTAGACATCAAAAATACAGTAAATAGAGCAAGCAAGCAGAGAGCGAAGAGGAGCGGGAGTGTGGGAGAGTAAGCAAGACAGACTGAGAGACAGAGAGACAGACAGCCAGGCAGGCAGGCACATGACTGACAAGCGGCTGGCAAAGGCAAACGACGACCACACAGACCACATACACAGACACACATACACACTTATATATAGAAATTGCAACAAAGCGAGTACGCAGAACAAGCCATGCAAATGCCTAAGTGTGCGTGCGAGTGTACAAAATGGCGGCAAAAGACGCGCAGTGCATGCAAGCAATTGAGTTTTATATTGTCACGAACGTGGGAAGATGAAGACAGCAGCATGATGAATGATATATGTGTGTATGTATGTGTGTGTGTGAGTGTGTGTGTGTGAGTGTGACAGTCTCTGCCTGTGTGCTTATAAAATGTGAATAAATAGGAATAATTTAATGACAGTTAATGTGCCTTTTAAATAAGCCAAGGCAAACAGAACTTGCAGTTGATAAAACTATATATACACATGCATACATATATGTGCATGTGTGTATGTATGTGTATACCTAGAGTAGTTCAAGCAACTGTCACTTGGCTTAAGCAAAAGCACAGAGTGACAGCAGGTCAAGGCAGCAGCAAAGAAGAGCAAGGAGATAGAGAGTGAGAGAGAGGGAGAGAGAGATAGAACTAGCGACAGATAGATAAGACCGGAGAAGAAAATTCTGTGCATTCCAAGCCGTAGCAACGGCAAACAAAAGGTGTGCTCTTAATTTAATTAGAGTTTGCGTGCCGTTAGCTTTTGCTAGCTTAAATTACTTGAATTGCGCCATAGGCATAAGGATGTCCCGCTGCCAGAGCCAAGATGCGGATCTAATGGTCTGGAAATAGCATTTGCCAGTTTTCACAAAACAACAACAGCAACAGCGCAACGTCGCCTTCATGAATTTCATTTCATTTAACACAATTTCATTTAAGTAAATAAAACTTAAATAAATATATATACAGTACATAGAGAGAGAGAGAGAGAGAGAGGGAGAGTGAGAGAGAGAGAGACAGAGAGTGCGACTGCCTGAATGTACGTATACATAATAAATGCAGCATTAAATTGCAGCTTAAAAAACCTCGAATGAAAATGAGTTAATGCGTTTTTTTTTTTAATTTTTTCGCTCATTTTTACTTGTTTCTGCGTTCAGACGAATGCAAATGGTTGTAATGTTAAATGAGTCACAAAATTGGTATACAACACAGGATTTTGGCTTAACAAAATTAATTTCAACTCAGCGATAAGCGCAGCACGAACACATTCCAAATGCCACGGCATGACAGCGTTTGCAAAATGCCTCGCGCCACGGGTCGTATGAGTAACGTAATTATTACATAACTATAAATGGTGAGTGGGGAGTGGAGGGGTGTGAGAGCGGGGTGAGGGAGAGTAAAGGGAGTAATGGGAGTAACGGTAAACGGGTATTACCACCAGCTCTTGACCTTGTGCAGCACCGTCTTAAACACGGGCACCTTCACCGGGAAGGGCTTGGGCACCTTGATGGGCAGATACTTGATGACCGTGTAGGGCACACGCTTCTCTACGGGCACGGGCACGTGCTTCTCGACGGGCACGGGCACCAGGCGCTCCACCGGCACCTTCAGCTCCTTCTCGACGGCGACCTGCACCTGCTTGGTGATGGGTATGTGGATGGGCACGGGCTTCTTGATCGGTATGATGACGGCATGGGAGATCGGAATTTTGACAGGCTTCTCGACGGGCACATGCTGCGTCTTGACGTGCTTCACCGGCACATAGTTGATGATATCCACGTGATGGTGGTGCTGGTGCTGCTGGCCGTGGCTGTCTTCGTGAGCACTGGAGTCGGCTAGGAAATTGCCGGCGTGCTCATCGCCCTCTGATTGCTGCTCATAGTCGGCCGGGCCGCTGCCCGCTGAGTCCGATCCGGCTGACGGCTCGCCCTCGGTCTCGTGAGGTGTGAAATAGGATGCGTGCTCCAACAGCTGTTGCTGGTGCAGCTGTTGCTGCTGCTGGTGCTGCTGCTCCTCGGCATGGTGCTGCTGGAATGCGTCGTAGCCAGAATTCAGAAAATTCCCCACCGACATTTTGTCATAGGCGTAATGGCCGCCGCCCGCCTCCTGCGCCGCCTGCTGCTGGTAGTGCGCCGGCGATGACGGCGTCCACGCCCCATGCTCGGCTCCACTGAAGGCCGGCAGATAGCCAGCCGCATGCTCAGCACCAGCAGCTGGAAAATTGTAAATCGCCGAGTGCTGGCCGCTGCGACCCGCCTCCGCATCGCCGTAATCGCTGGCTGACGCCGCCAGCGCCGCAACGGCCGCATCCTCGTGCTGCTCCTCATAAATTGGTATCTCTTGTTTTGACGAGGCGGCTGCCAAGGCTTCGGTGTGCGTGGGCGCCACTGAGGCATAGCCGTTGCTAATGTGTCCCAGGCCCGAGAGATTTGTGAGCCCATTAAGCACAGCTCCCACACCGCCACCACCGCCCCCGCCGTGTCCGCCCAAACTAGACGAATCGCTCCTATAGCTGCGGCGCTCGCCCGCCGCCCCATCGTACCGCAAGCCGTAGCGCTGCAGCATGGCCGACATGGATGACACGGCCTCCTTCTCGCCCACTGGCCGCCAACGATTATCGTAGTGCCTGGCACCGCCTGTGCTGCCATAACTGCCGTAAAGCGCTGTCTGGGCTCCAGCTGGCATTGATGAAGCTTTCGTCGACGCTGTCCCTGTGGTCGGCGGCACGGCAATCCACACAATTGCAGCGGCCACAAAGAGCGGCATCTGCGGAAGGGACGCTTAGTTTAAGTCCATGAAAATTATTTTAGCAAGTAAAAGTGTTCGAGTCGAGTGGGTCCGACTAGCAGATACCGTGCATAGGCATGCCATATATAATTATGTGTGCATATACATACTATAAATATGTATGAGCACATATGAGGGTGGGTATAGGGCCCAGTTGTTCTTCGTGCTTCAGCTTATGAGGAATAGACTCATTGAACTTGGATTCTAGTAGTCCGATCTTGAGGAACTTTTCAGAGCATGAATATGATATCCAATAGGGAGTGTGTCCCAAATTTCAAGACTCTGCCATTTATGTATTTTGGAATAATGGGAAGTGTTTTCCAAAATTTGTTTATTTTACAGTCTTAAATCGACTTCCTCGAGCCCCAATGGTTCTAATCAATATTTATCGATAACTATGGAATGGGATGATCTATGTGAAGAAAATAATAATCTTAGGATTCTTTGATTGTCTAAGATTATATATTTACAAATTTCAGGCTCTAGCTTATGTAGTTCTCGAGATCGATCCATTTATTCTAGCGGACAAACGAATATACAGACAAACGGACGGAAAGAGCTATGCAGTTCATGCACCTACACAAGAATAAAACCCCTATCACAACGTCTGTTGCAATATACCCTATTGCGTTTTCCGATGCTCACAGGGCATAAAAGGAAAACTCCTTTGATGCAAAGTGCTAGAAAATTGCGCGAGAATAGCAAAAGCGACAACGCCCGAGCGCCTCTTTGACTAATGCATTCTTAATAAGCACCAAGAGATTAACAATTATTGTCCACAATAAAAAGCACTTGCACTTGCCACTTGCCACTTGCTGCTTGCTGCTTGCCACTTGCCTCTGGCCACTCGGCTCTTCACTGTTTCCGCTCATTGGACTCACCTTAATGTTGTTGGCCATTTGGCTTGGATTTAGGCTTAGACTGGAAGTAGTCCTCGGGTTACTTGGCAGCAGACCTCGTTGGCTGCACGGCTGCAATGGAAGTGTCTGCAGTTTGAATGCGGCTCGCGCTTTTATACCGCAGTTTGGCGCCACTAGGACAACAGCTTCCAATGTTTTTCCTATTACACAATCTGCAATCTCAGCGGCGCAATTTCGCAGTCGCTGTTGTTGTTTGTAGAAGGCGGCCGACGCCGCCGACGTCGTGCAGGTGAGCCAAAGTGAGTGTCTTTCATTTGTTGACCTGCCCGTTTCTTCAAGGCCTCTCGCTCGCTCCCACTGCAGTGGGCCCACGAGGAAAACCGTAATGGCATAGCATTTGATATTGCTATTTCCAATTTCGCGCCCATTTCTCTCTCTCTCTCTCTCTCTCTCTCTCTCTCTCCCTCTCTCACGCGATCTCTTTCACTGGGCATTTATGAATTAAGTTACGCGATCAATTCAAAGCTGCCAAAAACCGGCTGAGCCATAACAAAACGACAATCGCACTCGACTAAACAATAAAGTTCAAAGTCATTTTCCATTTGCCACGGCAGGCGAATGCCAGGAAAAACTGCGGCGGCACGCGCCAATTTTTAATAGCGAACTGCTCAGCGCACTCCAGCCACAGCCACAGCCACAGCCACGATCACGATTTGCCCGACTGCTCCGGCTGCCTCAGCGTGGCCTTCATAATCAAAACAAACTTGCACTCGTTCAAAGTCGTCATCGTTGTCATCATATGCAAAGCCAAGACGAGGGCAGACAGCGGACAGCCGACAGTCCATAGTCCACGGCCCACAGTCGACAGCTGAGCCCAGCTGAAAAGTTGTTTGGCCAGCCACCAGCCGCCAGCAGCCAGCGAGCGACTCCAATTGGAGTGCAGCTCAGATTGGCAGACAAAAGCTGATTGCTGTGACTGACAAAAGCTGCCCGCTGGGCATTGCATGGCCGAGCCGTGGGCTGGCGTAGAAGCAGACGTCTGTCTGAGATAAATCGATGGAGAGATGGGCATGGTTAGATATGGGCCGGATTAACAACTAGGCAGACTTGCCTGGGGCCCCTGCAAAATAAGAGTCATTAAACATGTTCTTACAAACAGAAAGCTCCAGAGAGTCAAAGAAAAAGGAGGGAAGAGGCGTGAAAAAAAATTTATGATTGCCCAAAGCCTAGTTGAGGCTTAATCCGTCCCTAGGTTAGATCTCCATAAGCTATTATAACTTTAAATAAAAATATATTTTGTAAAACTTTAATTCAAGAATTGGGATATTATTTGTATAATTATATATTCAAATATTAATATATTTATAAATTTGTACATATAAATATTAATATGTACTTCCCAAGCTTGGCCTCACTTTGTTTTGCCTTTTACAGGCAATCATGCATAAACAGTTAGGTGACCAAGTATGAGTAATAGGAAAAGCAATTGCAATAATAACAAAAAACAATTGAGATATTAATTTTTTGTTAAAATTTATTTAATGGCTATATTTATGGCATTTTATATTAAATGATACACCATTTAAATGACTGTAAAATTGAATACAGCTCAGTTCAATATGTTAAATCTGCGCCCATGGCCAATTGATCGGCTGATCGGCGCAAATGCTTTAATACGAGCCATTACGGCGCTTATATCTTTTTCACTTCGTGCCAATCTCCGCCTGGATTATTGATCATAGTGAATAAATTTTCACTCATGCTTAAACGCTTCAATTGTGTAACGAATTGATTGCGCACAGAAGCCGTGACCTATATCACGATCTGATGTTTCGGTATTTGCTTACTATTATCTCCATATAAAATATTTTATAATCACGTGGCATATCTTTAAAAAAAAAAAGTATCTTTATGCTATATTTCCGGTAGCAACTGTTGATATATTATTATCGGAAATAGCTTTGCTCTTGCTCTCCATGCAGTCGAAGTGCAGTTGCCTCAGGCTGACAAAAAGCTGGCTGCTGCAGCTGACAAAAAGCTGCCTGCTGCTAGAGCTGAAACATTGTAAAACGTTAATTTGCATTGTCTAAGCAAACGCTGCCAACTGCTTTGCATTTACTTTGTGCAAATGTCCAAAAAAAGGTTAATTTTAATTGTTTTACGTCGCTTTTTTATACCCTGAACCCATTGAAAATGGGAAATCAGGGTATAATGGTTTTGTTGAAATGTATGTAACAGGCAGAAGGAGGCGTGGCAGACCCCACAAAGTATATATATTCTTGATCAGGGTGACGAGCTGAGTTGATTTGGCCCTGTCCGTCTGTCTGTCTGTCCGTCTGTCCGTCTGTCCGTCTGTCCGTATGTTTGAACGCGTCGATTTCCGAAGATATAAGAGCTAGAGACTTCAATTTTTTTGTAAAATGTTCGTAATTACAGCGCGGATATCGAGTTTATCATTAAAATTCGATAACTCATCCCGATCTTTTTTTATCGATGAAAAACCTTATCGAAAACCAGTTATAAAATTATATCTTCTACACCTTTATTGCTAGAGTCTCCAAATTTTGAATGTATGCTTATATGCAATTTATACAGTTTCGGTTTTTGTTAAAATTTACCCCCACCTCTAAATTCACCCCCTCACCCTCACTTTTGTAAAACGCGTATTTCAAATACTAGAGACTTGTGCTTTGGCAATTACATGCATATTCATGTTATAATCATAATCTGAAAGTTTCATGAAGATCGTACGTCCACAACAAAAGTTATTAAACAATTAAGTTCTCATAGTAAGCGCACACTGCAGCCCATGCGTGTTTATGCGTGGGTGCTTGTATGTGTATGTGTTTGTGTATGTGTGTGTGTTTCTTGTGTAAGCTGAAAGACGCGAAAAATTATTGAAATAGCTAGCACTCCAAGGGTTCAGGGGATCTCGTAGTCGAGCAGTCTCGACTAGAGCTTTCTTACTTGTTTTTTTTTGTTATTTTTTTTTGCTACTTTTGGTCATTTGGCCATTGTTCAGTTTATGGGCCAAGCCAGAGGGCGAGAGAGAGAGCAAGGGGCGCGGCCATAAAAAAGTGAACGCCTTTTAAGTGCACCTGCAGACATGATGCTGCTGATTATATTTTACTTGCCAAGCGTAACAGCTCGTTAGTATTTTCAAGTGATTTCCACTTATTTTCTTTGCCCCAGCCTCAGCGCCACTTCAACAAACGAAGGCGAAGGCGAAGGCAAAGGCGAAGGCGAAGGTAAGCGGGCCAAAAAGGAAGTGTACTGATTTGAAAGGAAACAAACATTTCGGTAACCTCGCTGACTGCCCAAGATATTTCTTTCTCTCTTCCTTTCCACTGGCCTCTCTCATTTCTCATTTTGTAAGTTTCTTTCTGCTTGTTTTTTGTTTTTATACCCTGAACCCATTTTCAATGGGAAATCAGGGTATAATGGTTTTGTTGAAATGTATGTAACAGGGAGAAGGAGGCGTGGCAGACCCCACAAAGTATATATATTCTTGATCAGGGTGACGAGCTGAGTTGATTTGGCCCTGTCCGTCTGTCTGTCCGTCTGTCCGTCTGTCCGTCTGTCCGTATGTATGAACGCGTCGATTTCCGAAGATATAAGAGCTAGAGACTTCAAATTTTTTTTAAAATGTCCGTAATTACAGCGCGCATATCAAGTTTATCATTAAAATTCGATAACTCATCCCGATCTTTTTTTATCGATAAAAAACCTTATCGAAAACCAGTTATAAAATTATATCTTCTACACCTTTATTGCTAGAGTCTCCAATTTTTTAATGTATGCTTACATGCAATTTATACAATTTCGGTTTTTGTTAAAATTTACCCCCCACCCTTAAATTCACCCCCTTACCCTCACTTTTGTAAAAAGCGTATTTCAAATACTAGAGACTTGTGCTTTGGCAATTACATGCATATCCATGCTATAATCATAATCTGAAAGTTTCATGAAGATCGTACGTCCATAAAAAAAGTTATTAAACAATTAAGTTCTCATAGTAAGCGCACACTGCAGCCCATGCGTGTTTATGCGTGGGTGCTTGTGTGTGTATGTGTTTGTGTATGTGTGTGTATGTGTTTGTGTATGTGTGTGTGTATGTGTATGTGTGTGTGTATGCGTTTGTGTATGTATGCGTGTGTGTGTGTATCTGTATGCGTGTGTGTGTATGTATGCCTGTGTGTGCGTACGTGCCTGTGTGTGTGTGTGTGCGTGTTTCTTGTGTAAGCTGAAAGACGCGAAAAATTATTGAAATATCTATTGCTCCAAGGGTTCAGGGGATCTCGTAGTCGAGCAGTCTCGACTAGAGCTTTCTTACTTGTTATACCCTGAACCCATTGAAAATGGGAAATCAGGGTATAATGGTTTTGTTGAAATGTATGTAACAGGCAGAAGGAGGCGTGGCAGACCCCACAAAGTATATATATTCTTGATCAGGGTGACGAGCTGAGTTGATTTGGCCCTGTCCGTCTGTCTGTCTGTCCGTCTGTCTGTCTGTCCGTCTGTCCGTCTGTCCGTCTGTCCGTATGTTTGAACGCGTCGATTTCCGAAGATATAAGAGCTAGAGACTTCAAATTTTTTGTAAAATGTTCGTAATTACAGCGCGGATATCGAGTTTATCATTAAAATTCGATAACTCATCCCGATCTTTTTTTATCGATGAAAAACCTTATCGAAAACCAGTTATAAAATTATATCTTCTACACCTTTATTGCTAGAGTCTCCAAATTTTGAATGTATGCTTATATGCAATTTATACAGTTTCGGTTTTTGTTAAAATTTACCCTCCACCTCTAAATTCACCCCCTCACCCTCACTTTTGTAAAACGCGTATTTCAAATACTAGAGACTTGTGCTTTGGCAATTACATGCATATTCATGTTATAATCATAATCTGAAAGTTTCATGAAGATCGTACGTCCACAAAAAAAGTTATTAAACAATTAAGTTCTCATAGTAAGCGCACACTGCAGCCCATGCGTGTTTATGCGTGGGTGCTTGTATGTGTATGTGTTTGTGTATGTGTGTGTGTTTCTTGTGTAAGCTGAAAGACGCGAAAAATTATTGAAATAGCTAGCACTCCAAGGGTTCAGGGGATCTCGTAGTCGAGCAGTCTCGACTAGAGCTTTCTTACTTGTTTGTTTTTGGTTTTAGCTGGAAGCTTTGGCTGCTGACTTTTATTTTTTTATCGCAATTTACGCTTACTTCATTTCAATTACAATTACATGATTTCTTTCTATAGTCTGGTTGTGCAATTTAATGGAAGTAAATGCAGAAATTGTTCCCCCAAATGATGCAACGCAGGTCAAGCTTTAAATTTTATTTATGGCCAAACCGAAATGAGATGACATCTTCGCTTGTCACACAAAAAGCATCGCAGCTGCGGAGGTTATTCGAATGAATGGAATTTGCAACTTGTGAAGATCTATTGCCTTCTCTTTCCCTCCCTTAACTTAGGAGCATGTGTAGCTTCCGTTCACAGAAATAATGCCTCAGGTGATATGACAAAATACTGAAGACTTCAATTAAATGAACTTTTATAAAACATAAATTATCAGAATAAATAAAATATTCAGTATTAATACGCAGCTTAACTCTGGCTAAATCCAATATTTCAATTAATAATTTTGTATAGTATCTAATATGAAATGCAGTTTAATATTCAAAGAGAGTAGAGGCTAAGCAATTTCTAATTAATTTCTAATTAAATCTTAATTAATTGAGTTATGCGCATTTTGCTGTGTGCATATATAAAAGAGACACTTGACACTAAAGCCCAGAGTATTTAAATATTTAATATGTAATATAACACATAAGTAAGGCTGTTCCTAGTCTAAGAATAGACTTGAGAAATATCCTTAACAATTTCTACTTCAAATTGAAATATACAAAAATCCGGCATTCCAATATAAGCAAAAAGACCTTTCTATGCATCTCTTTCATAAGGAATGCAGTTGCGGTATTTGATATGTGACACTCTAGCTATCTCTGTAAACTTCTATACAGAAACATATTTGGGGACTGAAGGTTTTAATAGAATTTCACGAAACGATAAAAGTTGTTAATTCCATTAAGCAAACTTAATCTGCGCAATGGAGCAGCACACATGAAGAGACGAAATAGATACAGCAAACATGTGAGCAGACGGACATATAGACAGATGGCCAGACGGGTGAATGGACTGGACAGAGTTAAGCACACACAAATAGACAGGCAGACAGACGGACAGACAGACAAATTGGCAGATCATACAAGCAAGCAAATGAAACGGAAGGATGTACGAAAATAGAAGACAGACAGGTGCTTCAGGCATACACAGACAGACAGACAGACAGACAAATAGACAGAAGATCAGACAGGTGGAAATATGAAGAGAAGAGAATGGATGTTCCTATAGCCGACGAAGAGACAGACAAATAAACAAAAGATCAGACAGGTGATGATGGGACGGCCAGACGAATATACAAAGAGATGGGGAGAATAAAGAAATGAGTGAATAAAGAAAAGAATGGATTAACATGGTAAAATCGACAGACATGTTGACAGAACATTAAATAGGCAGACGAACAGACGGAAGGAAGGATGGACAGCTATAGATGCCTTTGATTAGCTCTGACGAAACATGCCACCTCTTATGGGCTATTAGCTCACCTTGAATACCCTAAGAATCAGTTACTGTAAATCCTTCCTTCCCCCACTAGCAGCCGCTTAGTGCAACTATTCATACAAATGTGATTCAAAGTTAATAATAAACTCTCACAATCCCGTTATTCCGCTCGGTGTGTGAAAGTGCTCAAGGAGAGCGCAAAGAATCCTGCCAAAGATTATTTTTAGCTGGCAATCAGTTCGACCATCAAAGATACATAAGCTCACAGCAGAAACAACAACAGCAACAACAACAATAACAACAACAACAAAATAACAAGCATGCAACAAATGGAATTCATAAATGAAAAGAAGAAGCTGAAACAAATAGTAAAATGCTTTGGGAATATATCTGTCGCTGCCTTTGAAACGATTTGAAACGAAATTCTATAAAACGCTGTGCAATATTTTTATTTTCGCTCAATGCTGCATATTTCAAGGGATATACATATGTATAAACATCTATATCAATGTAAATACATACACATCTATATCCATATTGTGCGAGTGTGCGTGTGTGTGTGTGTTTGTGTATTTGAAATACTCGTGTAAAGGGCGTTTGCATTTGTTTTTATTCATTCAAATTTTTGCTGTTGTTTATTGTAGTCGCTGCAAAGCATTTGTGAATTTGTAACGCATAAAGGATGCGAAGACAAAGAACAGCCAGCAAATACACAAAAATGGAGGCGAAAAGGAAACAAAGTAATATCTAAACTAGTTTGAGTGCGCCGCACGACCATGCACGACTAGCCGATGCCCTTCATATGCCTTGAATGAAGCTGGAGTATGGGAATATACACACCTACTGCATGTATATAGCAGAACCTCTATGCTTGCCCTTGTCACTGCTACCCAACTATGGGAAGCTGACTGATTGAACTTGGCTTCTAGCCGTGCGATCTCAATGAAATTTTCTGAGCATGATTATAATAGCAAAATATGTGAGTGTGTGTATGTGTGTAACAGAGATCAAGTATCTACTATGGGAATATACACACCTACTGCAGTAGAGAGATAAACAGCTATGCTTGCCCATAACACTGTTACCCAACTATGGGAAGCTGACTGATTGAACTTGGCTTGTAGCTGTGCGATCTCAATGAAATTTTCTGAGCATGATTAGAATAGCAAAATGTGTGTGTGTATGTGTGTATGTGTGTAACAGAGATCAAGTATCTACTATGGGAATATACACACCTACTGCAGTAGAGAGATAAACAGCTATGCTTGCCCTTAACACTGCTACCCAACTATGGGAAACTGACTGATTGAACTTGGCTTCTAGCTGTGCGATCTCAATGAAATTTTCTGAGCATGATTAAAATAGCAAAATGTGTGTGTGTATGTGTGTATGTGTGTAACAGAGATCAAGTATGCTTGCCCTTGTCACTGCTACCCAACTATGGGAAGCTGACTGATTGAACTTGGCTTCTAGCTGTGCGATCTCAATGAAATTTTCTGAGCATGATTAGAATATCAAAATGTGTGAGTGTGTGTATGTGTGTATGTGTGTATGTGTGTAACAGAGATCAAGTATCTACTATCCAATTCTGCAGAATGCACTGCAATTAATACTATACACACCTCGTTTCTATTCACTTCTTTCATCAGCCCCATTTTCAATGGGCTCTCGAGTGCAGGGAATGAAAAAAGCGCAGCCTGCCGCGTCATAAATATTTTCTATTTCCACAATATTTACCGACATACACAGAGTACAGGCTCTTTGAAGGCATTGCACATACATCCACACATACATCTATATGCATATACATATGTATATGCATGTTTCTGTATATGCATAAGTATTTAGCGCGAATAAGCAGAAGGCCCCAGTCAAGTCCCCAAGGCTTAGCGAGCATTCGAAGTAAACGTGGCACTTGCATTACACAATTCACTCTGCATTGTGTGTGTGTGAAGTGTCATAATAAGCCACGTTAACACACACACACACACACACACACACACACACAGTGGCAGAGGAGTGTTTTTTAGAGCCGTGTCGTTTCGGCTCTGGCTTTCATAAGCGACTAACTAATTAAGATAAGTGTGCCTGATTTTCATATTAATTGCTCCGCAAAAGGCAAAACCCGTTGCGCTGCTCTTATCTCAAATGCGTGTGGAGCTCCAAGCAAATCGTCAAACGTTGCCTGGTGACCGATGTCTGTGTGTGCGAGTGTGTGCGAGTGTGTGTGTGTCGAGACTAGAAGGAATAGTTGTTAGTAGTGCTGAGGGGGAGGGGGCGGGGAGGAAATGGGACTTGGCGCAAACATGAGCAACGTGCAGCGGACGTTGCTTACATGAGCATGTGTTTTTAAGCCTCGTTGGGTACAAAACAATTAATTTTATGCCACGCCCACACTCACACACACTCACACACATGCAGCCTCCTGTGAAATGTGTACCACAACAGCAACAGCAACAGCAACAACAACAACCGGAAACGGAAGCGCACAACTCTTTGCGCGAATTAATCACACAACAAGCAAAGCAACAACAACAACAACAACGCCAACAGCAACAACAATGAGCGACAGGGAAAGGACACGGTCACGCATAAAACGGTTCGCCTGGACATTATATTACTTCACTTCACTCTAGTCCAACTCCACGAGTGCGAGCACGAGTTGACTTCACCTCCGCCTCGGCCTGACGGACAGCCCGTACAGCAGTTGCCTTTGCCTTCAACGGCAGCGGGTCACTCAGCGCTAGTGGCGCCGCTACCCTTCAGCACCGTCCCTCCGCCTCTACAGCTCATTAAAATGCGTGCTTACACCCTTCTGGCAGCACCAGTTTCTAGAGCAACGGGCCCAACGGGCCTTGCGTGATGCCGTGCTGCTTTGCTGCTTTGCTGCTAAGGGCGTAATTATACCCGCTCACGAAGCACGAAGTGAGCATATTAGTTTTATTTTGTTACTCTTTTGTTAAATGTTCGTTTTACTTCTGTCCGGGAAGTGAATGGAAATGCGGAAAGTTTATAAATTGTTTGTATGTTTCTTTTGGGAGCGTGTCATATCGGTAGTTAGTTTTTATTTTGTCATTTAAAGGGATACCACTACTTTCCATGATGACAGTTGGACTATATAGACATACTTGTATAAGCCACCACTTCATATGGTAATATCGATTTTAGTTTATATAAGGACTAGCTGATAAATGACATCGAACCCTAAGACCTTAGACCAGAAATGTTGTCAGAGCACCGTCTTAGATCTCCTCTACGAGTAACCCAGAACCGTCTTAGACCTCCTCTGACATCGAACCATAAGACCTTAGACCAGAAATGTTGCCAGAGCACCGTCTTAGATCTCCTCTACGAGTAACCCAGAACCGTCTTAGATCTCCTCTGACATCGAACCCTAAGACCTTAGACCAGAAATGTTGCCAGAGCACCGTCTTAGATCTCCTCTACGAGTACAAATCTAATCAGCATATTCCACCTAGAGTGCCAAAATGCGTCAGCTCTCTCACTCCCAAAACCTGAACGAGCATTGCGCAGTTAGGTGGACCCGTCTGTTCGTTGCTATGTGGCAACGCTGGCAACATATCTTGGTGTACATACCTTCTATTTTTGGGGCATATTTGTCAATCATTTTGCGTTTTATTGTTTTTAAAATGCGAGCACGAGCACGAGGCCAGAGCCTGCGCCAGCGCCAGCGCCAGCGTCGGTGCCCGAGTCAGAGCCAGAGCCAGAGCCAGCGTCGAGGCTGAGGACGGCGCCAGGCGAGCTGCGGCAAGTGAATTTAATGGGCCTCGTTTTATAATGCAAATGAAATAAACATGATTTTTATATGATTTCGGTGCATTGTCTGGCCGGACTCGGGACTGGGGACTGAGGACTGAGGACTGAGGACAGTTGGCCGGACAGCAGCTGCGCCGCAGTCCTGCCTTCTTCTGACGTGCGCGTTGGCCGTGTCAGTTTTATGGGTCGTCAGGCATTTGCCGAATGCGACATCTGCAACGCCTTCGAGTGTAATTTAATTGAATAATTAACTTTTTTATAGTTGTTTGGCTGTGAGTGTGTGTGTGTGTCTGTCTGTGTGTGTGTGCGAGTGTATAAATATGCAAAACGTGTCATTTTAATTTACGACCATGATGTTTATGTAACCGCGACGCGACGTCAGATAATAAACACGCGCAATATTAAGTATACGCCCGTTGATACTTAGTTGCGTCTGCTGCACAGCTGAGAGAGAAAAAACACGCGAACGCTAACTTTTCGTATTACTTACACCAGCGCCACTATCTTTAGTTAATTGAAGTTATAGTTGGCTGCTTAAAAAACTTAGTAATAGTTTTATTCTCACACTTGCAGGGGAGGATGCACTACGAGGCTCGAGTGGGCGGTACAACAGCTGCACGGTGCTCGTTTTGGCTAGGGGCGAGCATGGCGAGCCACGTGCATACTGCATAATAATGGTGTACAACCGAAGTGACTTGCCTCTTCATTATGTCTTTGGTATCACAAGAGGAATACTTAAATTACACTTCTCTTATCTGAAGGGACCTGCTAGATCTATTCTAGACCTATTTCACTCTTCCTGTCTTTAATATCAAATAATAAAATGATAATAATAAATAATGCTTCTATTCCACTTCTCTTATCTAAAGTTCATATGGAACCCATTTCACTCTTTTAATTTTGCTGTCGATGTACATGCATGATTGACCGTGTATACCCCATGATTCTGTTGGATTACTGTCAATTTCGCAAATGCTGCATTCCATTTCTCTTTTGTAAGCTCAATCCAGTTCATTCCCTCTATCTTCCTTTTATATTATTCTGAGCTTCTCTTGTGTCCATCTATATGCAAAACGATGTCAGTTCCAGCTTGATTCGACTCCTCTTGCCATCGCACATAGCACCAATTAAACATATCACTAATAATATAGCAGATCGTGTTTCCTATATGCCCCACATGGCAATCAATGTGCAGCGACTGCAATTTTTCGTTTTAAATGAATGCTCACATCAATTGACGGTTGCGTTGCATTCGCCTGCTCATTGACTGTCGAGTCGATGGTTGCCCATTTGTCATGCCACAAGCTGCCTCTATCAACTACCTGTAGAGCAGCTGAAATGAAATTGTATTGAAAAACTTGTCGATTTCGAATCAGCACCTGTGAGAGATATAGTTTAATCCAAATTAATAAAAAACTATTAAAATAATAAGTAATTAAATTTAAAAGAGTTCATATTTTAGCTTTAAAACTGCAGTATTCATATCTGTTCCAACAAGAAAATGGAATATTCTGACACCGTCAGCTTGACTTGATATACCCGCAGCCAATGGAATGATTTTACAATATTATTATGAGAGTCATACACTGTATATGCCGTATATACACACATATATATAGCCCCCTGCCTCCTCCCATCAAATTTTAACTCTAGCAGACAACTTAACTCCACAAAACTAATAACCCTTTTGCTTCCACGAATCAATATTGAATATACTTCAAAGCGCTTATATATTTCGACTTTCGAGTGAGGGAAATAATAATAGTATACGTAAGTAAGCTCGCCAGATTGATTAAATCAATAATTACTTTGCTTTTATAAGACCCACAAGACTCAAGTTCTTCCTACATGCTACTCGATCCATGCTATCCCATGCTTCCTGGGCAAACAAATACCTGGAAAAGGGTGGCCTGACTAATGCACCTGTCTCTTCATGTTGGCTGTGCTCAGGTTGTCTGCCGCCAGAGCGTTTAGGCAGCTCACCTGTGTTTGCTTACTTGTATATGCTAGACTTCCAGTAATTCCGGGCATTAATTTATAATGTTGTAACTGCGACTAACATAGGCATCTATCCAGGAAGCTATGTGCAATTCTAATGAGTTGGCTAATTCTTTAAGGGCCATAGCTGGAATTCAGCTTGTTAAAGCGAAGCGTTTAAAGTCTGCTGCAGCCCAATCGATAAACTGCGACTACAAGTGACAATGATTAGAAAAACACGATAAAGTTGACTCGATAGGAAGTGCTGGAATAGGAGATACCCTGCAGTGATAGGTGGAATTCTGTTTTTATAATACCAGCCTTTTAGTATTCAGACGTTTAATCTGGTTATACCTCTTTATAATGTGAAATGACCTGACTGAACTTGGGTTCTACTTGTACTATCCGAATGAAAATTTTGGGGAATAATTATAACTTGTAAATGAGCTTGCACACCCAAATATAAGTCTCTAATACTTAGAATAAGTTTATACATATATGATATCTAGGTGAATGGTGCTATATCTCCTACATTTGAATATGTATTGATGAGCATATTCATTAAAGAAATCTACATACCAAATTTAGTGTCTTTAGCTTGTGTGCTGTTCAAGTAATACTCTTACAACCAACAAAATATTTCCCTATTTATTGATGTAATGAAAAGAAGATCAGATATTTTATAACAAATAAAAGGGTTATACTAATTGAGATCTTTAAAAATATATATTTCCAATTTCAAGTCTCTAGCTTTTATAGTTCTCGAGATTGCTTGGTTTAAAGGAATCTATTAAAGGTCAAATGAGCAGAAGAATAAACTTAGCTGAATTTGTCATTCTGATTAGGTACATATGAACTGCTTGAATTCAGGCTAGTCAACACCAATTTAAAAGCAAATCTAGCCAATTCGCATTGTGAACAGGGTATGAAGAGGATTCGCTGCAATTGCCAAAGTTTGGCACACCCCCTGACAATTGGAGCTAGATTGTTGCACTTGTTCTGGCTCTACTGTTTAAGCGAATGCTTAAGCTTTATTTAAGGAATTTTTTCGTACATTTTTACGGCTAAATTGTGGGAGTTTTCCTCTTTTTCTCCTCTTTTTTTTGGGAATGTGAGCAATATCTATAAACGTAATTGGATATGTGGGTTGACTCTGGCTGGAACTGCGGACTGCTGTAATAATACTCCACAGGAATATTGGCCATGCATTTTGAGGAGTCCCATGACAAGGCCCCAGCCAAAGGCACGCGTCTCGTTTGCCTTCTGTGGGAGATTGGCAACAATTGTATGTGCGCAGCCACAAAATGGCAGCCATAAAAAGTTTTATGAAAATTTCTAAACGCGGAACTCGCCTTGCCATCAATTTGCCAATTACTCGACTCGATGTTGAGTGCATGTAATGTGGCCATAAGCAGGCGATCCTTGACTAACACCAGACGGGGGAATATTTTAAGCTGTTTGCATTTATCTGGGCGAGCTTAAGTGCTATCTGGCACCTTGTCTTGCCTTTAACTATTGTCCTTTGGCCCCTCCTGATTGCCGCCTCTAATTGCCGTAATATCGCCCACTCAGCCCACTCAGCCTTATCGGGGGGTGGGCCGGGGCGGTTCGCGCACAACACTTTGCTTGACTTCAACTTTTGGTTACATGTCAAGCTGGTCAAATGCCTTCCGCTTCTTGGCCATGCAACAGCTGCAGCTGCAGCTACTGTTACTTCTAACTTTCAACAGTTCGCGCAAGTTTTGTATTTCTAAAAGGAACAAGAAAAAAGGTAAAACAAGTTGAGCCGTTCATATGCTGGATGTGACTGACTTGGAATTACCCTGATTAGAAATCGCCCTGACTAGGAATTACACTCAATCAATCAAACACTTTACGATGCAGACGTGCAGACACACTCTCATTAAATTGCGTCTCCTGTTGCACACTTCAGACTCAACCCCATGAAAACTGGTTTGATGAAACTCCGATTCTAGCTGTGCGATCTTAATGAAACTTTAAGGGCTTAAATATAACATGTAAGGGCGTATGCATACCAAAGCTGAAGATTTTACTATATACAATGAAAGTTTTTCTTCATTACGGGAGTCTCTATACCAAATTGGATTTCTCTAAGTCAAATAGTATTTGAGTTATGCATAACCAACTCAAAGTATGGATACTTAGCGATGTAAGGATTATAGTTGCTGGTGTCAAAAATAGCGAATTATTGTATGCAGTATATAATGGCCCATAATATATATTTCAAGTTTCAGCTTGACAGCTTTTGTAGTTCTCGAGATCGACTCGTTCATACAGGCGGAAAAGCACATTAACTTAATTAACTCTGTCGAATAGTATATATACTATTGACGCTTTGTCCAATTCATCTTCAGCCTATCTTATACATAGTTGTTTTGATCTATATACCCATACTCGCATTTTCTCCAGGGTATATTTTATAAAAAGACTTGAAAATTAAATGCAAATTCGTGCATCTTTGTCAGTTCAGTTGCGAAAACTTCTTGTTGGTCCGAAAAACTTAGTTATCTTCAATTTTTATTACAATATTGGCGCTGATTAAAGCAGAAGACGAACCCAAAGCAGGAGACGAGGAGCCGTCCCAAAAGTTCGGCATGTGTTGGGGCCATTAACTTGGCTTAATATTTGCGCGATTCGTGAGCCACCTTCATTTTGGCCATTTTGCACTTAGCTGCAGTTGAAGCATAAAATTGATTTTTAATTGAAAATTGTTTGCATATTTTGTGGCCGAGAGCCCCCGTAGCGGGACAAAATTGAAAACTGCAGGGGCCGGGGCCGGGGGCGGGGGGCTGCCGATGGCAGGGCACTCACTGCCAGTAGCGGCGGTGGCGGTCGCGCACTTTTCAATGAACTTTTAAAGTTGGCTAGTAACAACGTTGTCTAATTTTGTGGCCAAGTGCGGCGGCCATTAGGCCAGAGGCAGCGTAGGGCCATCAATCAATATGCAGGCATGCGGTTGTAGCTGCAGGTGCAGGTGCTGCAAATATCAAATCAAACCACACACAGAACAAACAAAAATGGCATGCAACAATAACGGCACATTCGAGCCACCATAAAATGCTGGCCAAAAACAAAAACAAAATCACAAAAAAAAGACAGAAGAAACCGTAGCGTAAATAGCCAGCGAAGCGGGCCAAGCCAATCCACGCACACACACACACACACACACACACAAACACATGTGTGTTGAACTAGGTCAGGCCTTAACAGTAGCCGTGTGAAAATCGCCGCACCAACGCACGGGCAGCAGGCAGGAGGCAGTCCCCACGTGTAACGGCACTCGCCCCAGGCGACGCGCCACACGCCGTAGCGACAGAGGAGCATGCGCTGCTGCCACCAAGCGGCCGGCAGCTGGCAGCTGGCGCCCCTCTGGCGCAATTCGCCGCAGGCGCGCAAATTCGCCGCAGGCCAATTCGTGCCCTTATCAGCCGCCCCTGCGCGCACAGTGGGCGGCTCGCATTGTTTTGCTTTGTCTTGTTCTCTGCAATTTCGCTTTTGAATATCAATTGCATTTTATTATGTGGGCTTTCATTGCTTCGCTTTTACTGTTTGCCGTTTTCAGTTTTCAGTTTTCAGTTTTCGGTTTTCGTTTTTCAGTTTTCAGTTTCCATTTTTGGGTTTTTCGGTTTTGCATCGCGTGTCCGCAGGCGCCCCCCAACCAAAAAAAGTTGCAGGGAAACCAGCAGATGCCACAACAACAAGCCACGACAGCGACAACAGAAGTTTTCTTTGCCATTTGGCTTTGTCGAGCCGTGTCGTGTCCTGACATTTGCCAAAAAACAACAAAAGCAAAAAGTCGAAAAAACAAAGCCGCAGAAAAGCTCGTGCAGCGGTCGCCTGTGCCATGTCTGCTGTCTCCTGTCTGCTGTCTCCTGTCTCCAGTCATAAACAGCGCCGTGTCCTGCCCCGTTAGCTCCGTTGCCTTCCTGCCCCCTGCCTCCTGCCTGCTGCTGGGCCATGTGCATGTAATTATTTTTGCGAAAAATATTTCAATGCAAATATTGTAGAAACTCCAAGTTGCGGCGCTCCCCCTGCTCCCCCTGCTCCCCTGCACCCCTGCTCCAGCTGCTGCCACTCCGCCTGCTCCTTGCATAGTTTATGCACTTTTGCTTTTCGTTTGACAGCAATATATGTATGTGTATGTGACCGAGTTTTGGCTTAACTGTGTAACTGGTAGGCCGCCATTGAAGTTGGCTTATTCTTTTCTGCTCGCAGCCGCAAATTAATCAAAATTTTAAATTGTATTTGCCAAATGCCGCAATAATAAAACAACAATTTTGTATGCAAATTGATGTTGGAACAGTCGCAGCAGCAACAACAGCAGCAACAACAGCAGCAACACCAACGGAAAATGAGCAAACTTAATGGCCAACAAATTCGAAGTGAATTTTCTCAGCTAAATATTTACTCAACAACTGGCTGAAAGCCTTAACACAGTTAGCCAAAAACTCTTCAGCCAGAAGCCCACTCAACCCACGCACAATATGTATTTGCAATGGAGTGAGAGAAACACACACACTCAATGGGAAAGTGAGAGTGAGAGGGAAATTCGCACTGCCTAACGATAATTACACTGCTTAACATAATTACGCCTTATTTCTGTTCGAATGCGGCAGCAGCGACTCACATAGCTAGACTCTAATATTTATTCTTGGCTTTCTCTCAAAACAGAATTTTGTGAGTATAGCTGAGAATTCAAGTTTCAGCCTTTTGGCTAGATACTGAACTTCCTATGACTTGACTACAGTCTATCAGGTGTGACGATTTGATATGCCTTCTATACGAAAGTTTAAGTTTAAGAATTGAAATATACCTAGAAGTTGGTCCGTTTTATGGCTCCTTGAAAGAGCAAAGTTTAAGCTTTTCTTATAAATTCAAGAATTAATATTACACCTTAACTATTTCTAATTTTTTGTAACAATTACTTATTTTTTCATATCTATTTTGAGCTCTTCAAAGCTATCACTATCTGATAGTATTTCCCATGCTGAAAGCATAAATTCATAATATCCTTCGTTTGGGATCTAGTTTGTGGTCTCGGTGAGGCCTTCATTTCCCTAATCGAAGCATCGTCTCTTCAAATTTTGAGCAACCACAAAATGTTACATCATATTAGATTTACGCCATACTTGCTCCATTTCCCAAACAAAGCAGCTGTCTAAAGTAATCTGAGTATTCAAAGTGCAGGGATTTCTTCTGATCCCACGTGAGGCACAGGAGTATCACCAATGCAATGCCTACCCCACAGCCCAGATAATCGAAATGAACAGCAAAGACTTCACTCAGCCTCACACTTTTTAACAATTTCCTTCAGAAAACTTGTTTGACAGTGTTTTCAAACACACACACAATCGCACATACTCACACACACTCATATAAATAGCAAATGACCGTAATTACATACCCTCTCCATATGAAGACAGCATACGTACGCAGACAGGGTATTTGCTAGTCGAGCTACGCGAATTTCTTTTGCAATTTGAAGTCAAATGTGAGCCGAGAGCTGAGAAAAAGGCGCAAGGCAAATTCTCGCGCTCTCTGCAACTTTTGCGTTAACATTATTTTATTTAATTAGGCAAATGTATGCAAACCCACACACTCACACTCACACACACGCACACACACACACATAGTTAAAAGTAGCACAACACATGTTGTTGTAATTACAACGAAGTTTAATAAAGATGCCTTTGCCTGTGCCTGTGCCTGAGCCCGGGCCTAGGCCTCTACCTCTGCCTCTGCCTGTGCCTACAGTGCGTATAATTGTAAATATACTTTAAGCACAATGTGTGTGTGTGCACGTGTGTGTGTGTATGTGTAAAGGTAGCAATGTATTTTAATTGTTAGCCATAAAACTTTAAAGGCATTTTGAAAAATTAACTACCCAACTTAGGGCACAAGTGTGCTTTAGCGTCAACCGAACTCTACCGAATTTCCCGTGAGCTAGACGAGTTTCGATACATTTTAGTATTATTAAAATTTATTCCTCAGCCAACTAGGCGTAAAAGTGACATACATACCTGTTAATAACTTATCTATATGCATCGAAAATCGTTCATATCAAATATCTAATTAAAAGTGAGTCAGAGAGAGAAAGGGGGAGAGTGCCTTAGTCGGACGTGCTTGACTGGAAGGCAACCGGAACCCATCCTACACACAGATAATGTGCTCGTCAGTCTGAACTTATTTTAAGCACTCATAACATTCACACACACAAGGATATTCTAGAAACTTACACATTGATGAAGCGCTTTACCATGGGAAATCTCGTATCTCATATTTCTAATAGAGATTTCAAGAACAACAGTAATTGCCACAGTATACGTCTCTAGCATCTGATATTGATTTTGCTTTTCTAAACAAAAGCAGAAAACATCGAAATCTGCGTACTAATCATAGAGAGCTCCATGGGATAGTCAAAAAAGCTACAGCTTCTGGTCTTCTAGCTAAATAAAATCTTAACATAAATTATTATCAACATAAATTATGTTAAATGAAATGAGTGATATGAAGAGTGATGGGAATATGAATATCAAAATTCAGATATATATTAGTTGAGGGTTAAAAAATAGCTGCGTTCGTTCGGACAGACAGACAGGCATATGAACTATCAGACGTACGGAAAAACGCACGGACGGAAGATATCCTTCCGGCTGGTTGTCCTGATACAGAATATATTTACCGATTATCGATTATTAATGAGTGATTATTATAATTATAGGTAATGATAGGATAAGAAAATAGCAATATTCGATCATCAGTTGATTTCATATCTTTAGATTAAAATTTATAAAAATCAACAAAATTCTAAGTTTGATTTTGATAATACTTTTTCTTTATTAATATTTTTTATTGAATTTGTGTTTTATACATTTTTTTGTTTCTTTTTCTTTTCTTTTTTGCATTATTTATAATATATATTTATTTATATATATATATATATTTAATTCTCCCGCATATCCTTCTCCATGATACAGTTCACCCACAAATACATTATGTTTTCTTTTGCTTGTAAATATGATATACAATAAAAATGTCTATACAATTAAGGATACAAAAGTTGGTTAAATGTAAGGCTTAAACTAAAGTTATGTCTTCCAGTAATTAAGAATAGCAAGAGTTTCCTTCTTTTCTGTTTCTAGTCAGCTTGAAGTACAAATCATAGTAGGCGTAATTAATATAGGCGTATTTATAGAGTACAATCTTAAATCGTACGATTTGAAATCACGTGAACTTAGGCTTAGGCAAAGCAAAAAGCAGACACAATAAACTCAAAGTAAAAACCAAAATCCAAAATCATCGTCAAATATACAAAATTGCTAAGCGGCTTATCTGTCTGTGTGTCTTAAGTGTCTTTCGCTAAATATATTAAAGGCAATGTAGAAATTGATTTACTCAGTGTTGTAAAAGGCCAAATAATATGCATTTGATATCTGAGTACATGAATCAAACATTACTTTCCAGAAGTCTCTTGACTGACTGTAATCATAAATCAAACTGGCTGAGATATATCTCTTATAGTCCTTGAGATATTCCTTACTCTTAAAGA